>NW_023458557.1:61929821-61937057 GCF_013731165.1 Rhagoletis pomonella
TGAGCATGAAATGGTATTATAACTTTGGTCCGATGTTTGTAAGTACCAGAACAAAAAGAGATAGACCCATTAAAATGTATACTTATATGATCAGAACGTCGAGCTGAGTTGATTTATCCATGTCCGACTGTCTGTCTGTCCGTCTGTTTGTATGCAATCTAGTCTCTCAGTTTTCGAGATATCCGGATCAAATTTGGTAGGTGGGTGTATTTTTATAATGTATTAATCATTTGTCGGAACCGGAAGAATCGGACCACTATAACATATAGGTTCCATACAACTGATTGTTCAGATATGAGATTTTTCGTTATAACTTCTCCATTTATGCAGCTACGAACATGAAATTTTGCAGCACTTGCACCCATTATCAACAGAATGCTTACAGTGATGATGATGATTACAAAGATCGGGTAACTATAACCTATAGCTCCTATACAACTGATTGTTCAGATATAAAATTTTTCGTTATAACTCCTCCATTTATATAGCTGGGAACAGGAAATTCCGCACTGTTTTCAATAATTATCAACAGAAAACTTACAGTGAAAATTAAAAAGATCGGATAACTATAACCTATAGCTCCCATACAACTGATTGTTCAGATATGAGATTATTCGTTATAATTCATCCATTTATGTAGCTAGGACCATGAAATTTCGCGCTGTTTTCACTCATTATCAGCAGAAGACTTACAGTGAAAATAACAAGGATCGGATGACTACAACATATATCTTCCATACATCTGATTGTTCAGATATAGGATTTTACTGTAAAACTCCTTTATTTGAACAGCTAAAACCGATAAATTTCGTAAGATATTTTATAAATAATAATACAAAGCCTACTGAGAAAATCGTCAAAATCTATGCTGTATAAGCTTTATCTCCTAGAGCACTGATTGTTCAGATACCAGTTTTTGCGATATATCTCCTTTATGTAGGAAACTAAACCCAATAAATTGTGTTACCGGTTTACATACCGATCACATAGCAGTGAAAATCATTTAGATTGGTGCCATATAAAGTATATCTTCCATACCTCTGATTGTTTAGATGCGATTTTTTATATACGTATGTAACTCCTCTATCGATGTATGCAGATGTATTCAAAATGAGTAATCTGTCAAACTAAAATTTACAGATGTTCATGAAAGGTATGAAGCCTTCGGCATAGCCGAAGACAGCGCTGCTCTTACTTGTTTTTATCTCAATTTATTATGATTTATGCAATTCCGCTTTTGTATGTATTACAACAGAGCATCAACCAAGTTTTCCTCTGCAATTGAACGAGACTAAAAGTTCAAAGATGATTTGAAAAAGGATAGTTTGACTATACCTCTGGAAAGAATGAATATTTTTTTTTTGCTAAGGGTCCCCGTTTGAGGCCCAGCAATTGTGGCAGCCCTAAGCTAACTCACGGATTACAATAAAAAAAATTTAGTTAAGTAAAACTTAGTGATAAAAAGAAACTCACTTGATTTGGTAACTTTTTATATAAGGATGTTGAACTTGGTGGAGTATGTGCTAACGTAAGTTGTTAAAAAATAAATAAAGGGATTTACAAAAAGTACCAAGTGTCCCGGGTCTAAGGGTCTTTATATACAACGGTCTGGTAGTTATGTTGTATTTTATATAAAATACATACTCATAATTACCTTAATATGTACCTAACAAATTGCTCTGCGTTACTCTTTTTGTATCAATCGAAAATATTTAAGTGATTTTCTATTTCTATAAAAAAACGTCAAAAGTACGATATGTACTAACATAATCGTGGAGGCCACTGGTAAATACATGTAAGGAAACTAACCCATGTCATGTCAAACTCTACGGTAAGCAATTAGACGTGTCTTATAACCTTTATTTCGTGTAATAATCTAGGTGTAGATCCTGAGAAGTAACTCGATCCCAGGCACCCTAACGAGTTCAAATTTTTTTTATGTTATTTGTTTTTCCCTTCCCGCATTCCTTTCCCTTATTGAGTGCCTCTGGGCTGGCCTAAAGCGTCGCAACACTTTGTTCATCAGTTGTATTTCCTCAGCCATATTTGGGCGAAAAATATTTAAGTGATTAATATTTCTTTTAATTTGATTTCACTCAGTAGCTAGGCATGCGCACATGTTTTGCACGAAGCGCCACGCCATACCGCATTCTCATTTCTCTTCCCTTTTATGCCATCCATAATCAAGTTTAGCCAGTTTAATTAATAACGTCATATTTTACCGCCATCTGACAGTCTAATTTGTGATCTTTTTTATCGTCTGACAACGCTCACATGAATGATAAAATATTTTCTACGCGAATACGCTTTTGCCATAAATGTGTGATGCCTTTTTTGTACACATCCCCACAGATACATTTGTATGTATGTAAATATGTACATACATACATTTGTATATAGATTAACGTATGCATGTACTGTTCAATCACATTTTTATACCTTTCATGAGCATGAAATGGTATTATAACTTTGGTCCGATGTTTGTAAGTACCATAATAAGAAGAGATAGACCCATTAAAATGTATACTTAAATGATCAGAACGCCGAGCTGAGTCGATTTAGCCATGCCCGTCTGTCCGTCTGTCTGTCTTTCTGTCTGTCTGTCTGTCCGTCTGTTTGTATGCAATCTAGTCTCTCAGTTTTCGAGATATCCGGATCAAATTTTGGTAGGTGCGTGTATTTTTATAATGTATTAATCATTTGTCGGAGCCGGAAGAATCGGACCACTATAACATATAGCTCCCATACATACAACTGATTGTTCAGATATGAGATTTTTCGTTATAACTTCTCCATTTACGCAGCTAGGAACATGAAATTTTGCAATACTTTCGCCCATTATCAACAGAAAACTTAGAGTGAAAATAAAAAGATCGGGTCACTATAACCTATAGCTCTCATACAACTGATTGTTCAGATATAAGATCTTTCGTTATAACTCCTCCATTTAAGTAGCTAGGCACATGAAATTTTGCACTGTTGTCACTCATTATCAAAAGAATACTTTCAGTGAAAATGGCGAAGATCGGGTCGCTATAACCTACATCCACCACACAACTGATTGTTCATATATGAGATTTTTTGCCATAACTTCTTCATTTATGTAGCTAGGAACGTCAAAATTCGCGCCGTTTTCACTCATTATTAACAGAATACTTATAGTGAAAATAACAAAGATCGGGTCACTATAACATATATCTCCCATACAACTGACTGTTCAGTTATGAGATTTTTCGTTATAACTCCTCCATTTATGCAGCTAAGAACATGAAATTTTGCAATACTTCCCCCTATTAACAACAGAATATACAGCGGAAATATCAAAGATCGGGTCACTTTTACATATAGCTCCCATACAACTGGTTGTTCATATATGCGATTTTTTGTTATAACTACTCCATCTATGCAGCTAGAAACATGAAATTTCGCACTATTTTCGCTCATTATCAACAGAAAAGTTTACAGTAAAATTAACAAAGATCGGGTCACTACAACCTGTTTATTGCCCCATACAACTGATTGTTCAGATATGGGGTTTTACTGTAAAACTCCTTTATTTGGACAGCTAAAACTGACAAATTTCGTAAGCCATTTTATAAATAATAATACAAAGTCTACTGAGAAAATCGTCAAAATTTATGCTGTATGAGCTTTATCTCTTATACCTCTGATTGTGCACATACCAGTCTTTGAGATATATCTCCTTGATGTAGGTAGCTAAACCCATTAAATTGTGTTACCGGTTCACGTACCGACCACACAGCAGTGAAAATCATTTAGATTGGTGCTATATAAGGTATATCTTCTATACCTCTGATTGTTTAGATATGATTTTTTATATAAGTATCTCCTCTATCTATGCCTGCTGTGAATATACATTTTTTCAAATGCAGTAATCTGTTAAAGTAAAATTTTCAGATGCTCATGAAAGGTATGAAGCCTTCGGCATAGCCGAAGACAGCGCTGCACTTACTTGTTCTTTTTAATTTATTCTCAAATTAAATTTGCATTTATATGTTAGTTGATTTGTTTGATTACCTGTCGAAGGCCAGGTAACCCTACTCATCTATATACATATATTTATATATGTTTATATACAAACGTATACATTTCCATGCAAAAAATGGGACTAGTTTAAATACTAGTACACGACCACGCTAGCTTTTAACCAACACTAGTAACCAAAATGGTCCAAACAAATGCATTGCGATGTTATTGGACCTGACCACCTCTGGTCCACTGCTGCATAATATGGGACAACGTAGGCAACTACTCCTTTTGGACCATAGATTGAAATTCATAAGATTTTGTTTAAACCGAATATTTGATCATTTTTAAAGGTTCCTTTAAATTTAAATAGTAAAATCTATTACATATTTAAAATGCATTTTCTTAAAATTCGCTTTAATAATATTCACATTCAAATTACTAGTATGCAACCTGGTCCTTTTACTCATGCTTTAGAACTCCGTGCCAATAGACCACATGGTTCTCGAATTTCTGCAATGTTACGATATTTATCTGACCACTTCGCGTTGTCTTTCTTAAAGCTGTTGAAATTATTGTTGTTTGTGCTCATCATTCATTAATGTGCTGTCAGCCCTGTGCCGATTCAAAATTTCATCAATTAAGTTAATTCCGCGTGGGTTTCATTAATTTTCTCATCCAACCGCAACTAATTAATACTCTCTCTAAGCCATATAAACCATAAAGTATTTAATAAATACGAGAAGATTGAAATCTATAGGTATGTTGAAAAATAAGATGCATTTTTAATAGAAGCTTTCTTTTTAAGAACTACTACGAGCTTTCTTTTTAGAAAACAACTACATATACATATGTACTAAGTTAGCTAGGCACAGCTCAAAGGTATAAGTGGCTTGCTAACGAAAAGTCTTTTATTCTAAGGTGTGTACATTAGGGTGGTCCTTAAATGTAGTAAGCAAATTGTTGCATTCCTAAACCTCAACCCCTACGTCGATGCCACTATAGTCGAAGAAATCACATATAAATTTTGGTCCCGACTGGAGACGGTTAAAGCGCGTCGCACAGGAGGCTAAGTTCAGATTTCTCTATGGATACTCAAAAAATTAAAATTATTATTTTTTCATTTAATGCTCAAAATCCATACTACTTTTTGTACTTTAAACGGCGATATGTTGATTGCAGTTAATTTGGATCTGTTTCTATTTTTTAGTAATCGATGTATGTCTATACATATTATATATCGTCGTTTAAAGTACAAAACCGCGTATCGTCATTCTGCAAAACCGCGTAACTGACATTGGCTGCCAAAAATTGGATTTGCCTACACAAGCTCTTGGCTCAATCCTCATCCATTCGTCCTGAAATATACTAGCCAGAAATGCGATTACTTAATAAAAAAGAGAACCACTTTGAAATATGAGTGTTTCTACTCTCTAGAAAATAATTTATGCAACCTCACATGAGTATTGCATTATCTTGATACGCGGTTTTGTATTTTGTTGATACGCGGTTTTGTACTTTAGACGACGATATGTACATACATATATGTATGCATAATACGCGAAAACTTTTTGAAGTGAAACAACACTTAGAAAAATACCAATCCAAGAATAAAAGTAAAGGTGAGTACGTACATAGATAAAGAAAAGGATAGAGGCAAAGGTAAAAATAAAAACAAAAACAAAGTTGCGTGAAGATAAAGGCAAAAATGAAGAACAAGGTAAACTTAAACACTTTACATAGAAAAGGGCAAAGGTGAAGGGGAATATATATATCGTCGTTTAAAGTACAAAACCGCGTATCAACAAAATGCAAAACCGCGTATCAAGATAATACAAAACCGCGTAGTTAAGGTTGCATAAATTATTTTCTAGAGTAAAAGCACTCCTATTTCAAAATGGTTCTATTTTTTATAAAGCAATCGCATTTATGGCTAGTATATTTCAGGACGAATGGATAAGGATTGAGCCAAGAGCTTGTGGGAGCAAATCCAATTTTTGGCAGCCAATGTCAGTTACGCGGTTTTGCAGAATGACGATACGCGGTTTTGTACTTTAAACGACGACATGAAGAACATGATAAACATAAAAATAAAAACAAAGATAAACATAAAGAAAAAGATGAGGATGAGGATACCGATAAAAGTATAGATGAAGATAGAGCAAAAAAGATTAAAACAAAGGTAGTTTTAGAGAAAAGGATATACATAGATAGAGGCACAGAAACTCAATCTGGGAACTATTTCGGAATTTCAGAGATTTTCGGGATTCTCGGGACTTATCGATATAATAATCGATATTTTGTCGGTGTTGTGATCGGTATTTTTATCGCTGTTGTTATTGATTTTGTTATCGATATTTTCGGAACTTATCGATAGTTTTATCGATTTTGTTATCGATATTTTTTATCGATTTTGTTTTCGATATTTTTATTGATTTTGTTATCTATTTTGTTATTGAATTTGTTATCGATTTTATTATCGATTTTGTTATCGATATTTTTACCAGTTTTTTTATCAATATTTTTACCGAGTTTGTTATCGATTTTGTCATCGATATTTTTATAGATTGTTCTGCCGATATTTCAATCGATATTGTCATCAATATTTTCATCGAATTTGTTATCGATATTTTTATTGGCTCTTGTTATCGATTTTGTTATCGATATTTTTTGTCGATTTTGTTATCGGTTGTTTTTTCGATTTTGGTGTAGATTAATCGAACGAAAAATTAATTTTGGGCGAGACGAAGTTCGCCGGGTACGCTAGTACTGCTTTATTTATATAAGAAACATATTTAATGTGATTAAGGTAAAACTAAAAAAATAATAACAAAATTGATACGTTATAAATTTGTAGTCCAAGTCACGTTACCATCGATGTTAATAATAAGTAATTAAGTAATACACGTTTTTAGTGATGACCTCCGTGACCACCGTGTCCGTGACCACCGTGATGGAAAGCCACACCATGTTCCTGTTTGATGGAAAAGCCACTTGAATGGCTGCCGTGTCCATCACCATGTCCGTGACCATGTCTGTGGCCGTGTCCGTGACCATGCCCATGTCCATCTCCATGACCATGGCCGCCGTCATGTCCTCCATGCCCGCCTTCGTGTTGTTCAACCTCAGCGTGTCCACCGTGGTAGCTGGTGTGACCGTGGTCGGCTACATGATGGTGTGTGGGTTCACGGTGCACTTCAGCGTGGAAACCGCTGTGTTTGTCAGCTGTATAGTGGACAGTTCGCTTAT
>NW_023458557.1:61937157-61940318 GCF_013731165.1 Rhagoletis pomonella
TTAGAGAAATACAAAATCTTCGATAAATCATTAAATATTGAAGCTTATTTATTCAAAATTGATGCTTTCAACAATTCTTTACCAAGAAATACGTTTATGGTAAAATTTTGGAAAATGGGCGTGGCACCGCCCACTTATGATCACATGTAAGTATATCGGTAACCGTTCTACCAATTTGTACCAAACTCGGTATGGTTATTGTACTTGCCACGTGTAAGCAAAACGTTGAAAATTATTGAAATCGGACTAAAATAACGGCCGATTCTCATATAACGGTAAATTTAAGAAATGCTTGAAACTTCAATATTTCGAAATTGAAGGACGCTAATTTACTCAAAATTGATACACCCCGGCTTACCATCTAGCGGAAGGTTTCGGAAGGGTGAAAAAACATATATTTAATACTTGCGCCGGGTATTTAATGTTCGGCTCCGCCCGAACTTAGACTTTCTTACTTGTTCTGTTAATATTTGTGTCTCTAAATTGTGCGTGGCTTATTGTTAGTATTTTATGGATTAGGTTTCTTCAATATTTACAAATACAAAATCTCCAATAGACTCCCACCAACAAAGCAATGTGGAATACGAAATCACATGCAAAGGGAGCGAAAACGAAGGCTGCAATAAGGTGTACATTGGCACAACGAAACGACTACTGGGAGTTCGCCTAGCTGAACATGAAGCCGACATTAGGAAGAATAAAAACGGCACTGCTTTAGCCCAACATGTGCTAGCCAGTGGTCATACAGCTGATCTGACTAACGCGAGAATAGTGGATAGGGAAAAAAGAGAAAAAACAAGATACACACTAGAGAGTTTAAGAATTTTGCAAAAAAGAAATGTAACAATAAACAAAAAAGAAGACACTGACGACATCGCGGCTGCATACTTATTATGTTTATAGCCATTTTAGTATTAGTTTGACAAATGTACCACAGGGTGATGGTATGAACGCTGTTTAAATTTTGAAGTTTTTTATGTTAAGTGTACAATAGTTTATTTTTATACCCGAGCGCACTTGTGCACAAGGGTATTATAACTTTGTTCACATAACGGTTGTTTGTAACAGGCAAAACGAATCGAGATAGATATAGACAAATGTATACATAAATGATCAGGATGAAAAGAGAAATCGATTAAGCGCTGACTGTCTGTCCGTCCGTCCGTCCGTCTGTGCACACGATAACTCGAGTAAAAATTAAGATATCTTAACGAAACTTGGTACGTGTACTTCTTTCAGGCCGGAGGACGGATGGTGTTGAAAATGGGCAAAATCGGACAATAACCACGCCTACCTCCCATATAACGGTAATTTTCAGAAACACGAAAACTGCGATATTTTAGTAACTACTGAAGATTAATCACTCAAAATTGATATTTACAATAACTTTTAGACGAAAAATAAGAATATTATAAATTTTTGAAAAATGGGCGTAATCACGCCCACTTATAGTTATATGTGTATATCTTGGCAACCGCTGCACCGATTTCTTCCAATCTTCGCACAGTTGTTCGCCTTGGTACAGCATACCAAATGGCCAAAAAATTTTTAAAATCCGACAATAACCACGCCCACATTCCATATAAGGGTAATTTAGAGAAATACGAAATCTTCGATAAATCAGTAAATATTAAAGCTAACTTATTCAAAATTGATGCTCGCAACAATTCTTTACCAAGAAATCTGTTTATGGTTAAATTTTGGAAAATTGGCGTGGCACCGCCCACTTATGACCACATATATGTATATCGGTAACCGTTCTATCAATTTGTACCAAAATCAGTGTGGCTATTGTGCTTGCCACATGAAAGCAAAGAGTTGAAAATTATTGAAATCGGACTAAAATAACGGCCGCTTCTCATATAACGGTAAATCTCAGAAATGCTTGAAACTGCAATATTTCGAAATTTAAAGACGCTAATTTACTCAAAATTGATACACCCCGGCTTTCCATGTAGGGGTAGCTTTCGGAAAGGGGAAAAACATGTATTTAATACTTGCGCCGGGTATTTAATGTTCGGCTCTGCCCGAACTTAGACTTTCTTACTTGTTCAAATGTAAGTTTTTCAATGTTTTCTCAAAAGTGTTTAAAGTTCAGTATCATGTTAAAAATTGCTAATTGTCATAGATTCAATATAAAATTTGTTACTTGTTTTCTTGTGTGTACAAATGTTTTGTGTACATATTAACAAATTATATTATAACAATACCGTCCTTATGTTTGTTTCTTGTTGATCCTTTAATAAATAAAACGCCCCAGAAGATGCCAAGGAGTTTGGCGAACCGTCGGGCAGCAAAGTGAAGAACGTTTTTTCTTGCACATAAGCCAAATTGATCAAAATAGCCTAGTACAAACCAACAATAAAAACTCAAATATTTTAAATTTTTATTGTTTTAATTTCAGGAAATAACTAGATATACGATTGAAGAATAAAATACTTTTAGTATTCCAAAAAACGTATTTCAACGAGGCCGATACTGAGTAGTATCGATACTTTTTCCCTGATCCTTTTAGAGTATCGATACCTTGAGATCGATGCCAGAATGAGTACTCAGTATCGATACCAAAGTCTCAAATTTCGAACCGTAGGTATAAGAAAAACTTGAATAACTGAACCTAAACTAATCCGATTTAGACTCGTGAAGTATCAATGCAAAGGTTTTTTCTCACCCTTTTTATTTCTTTGCAAATAAACTCATTCAAAGCATGAAAGAGAAAGGTAGGATGAAGGAGCATCATTCCAAGTTGTATTAAGAAGATTTGGTATTTGAACAAAAAATTGGGACGTGAATGAGTTTTTTTTACACAGAAATAAAACGAGTGGGAAAATATCTTTGTACTGGGACCCCATAAGTATAAACAGCATTGAAAATCTCATTATTACGATTCCGTTGAAAATATTTTTAAGTATTTTTATGCAGAATTTTTAAGCTTAATCTGTGTTGTCATCTGAAGGGATTTTTTTCAAAAATTTCTTTAAGAAACTATTTTTATTCATAGAAAACTCCATTTTAGGCGTATTTTCAAATCTGTCCAGCACACGTAAATCTTAATATTTTTCCGAAATATTTCGACCCTATTAAGCTGGCATTTCAGGGTACTATTTTATATATATACAAGGAAGATTTGAAAGTTAGGCGGGGTGGCTCGAGCACCCCCC
>NW_023458557.1:61940418-61972462 GCF_013731165.1 Rhagoletis pomonella
TTATGGTTAAAATCATTCAAGTTTTTGTATTGAATTTTTGGTTTAAAATTTATTTTTTTCTTTTCAGTATGGTTTTTGCACATTTTCTTCTGCGTGAGAATTGATCGTAATATATACGGATCTAAATAAGAGACTGGAACACGACTGTTTAACAAAAGCATACGATTTCGAACTCGCGTAAATGTACATTTGCTAAATGCTATAGCATGAACGCTCTTCGAAAATATATGTTCGAAAGTGCTAAATGTTGCATTTTAAATGCAGCAAAAACGCTGCATAAGGAGCATTCAGGAGTATTCTTTTCAATTTATTTCCATTTCTAAGCTTCCAAACAAAATATCGGCTGACCAAAGAAGTATTTATGCACGTTCTCAACGAAATAAAATTAAGGAAAGGCATGAGAACTACATATATTCCTCCAATCATGAGACTAGCAGCAACACTGGAAATTTTAGCAGGTGGCGGGTACCAGTGGCAAACGGGAGGCGCACACACAGCACCCATGGGACCAAGCACTCTGTCGAAGATCTTTCGCGACATGTTGTCATCCATGGAAGACCATTAATTCTATCATAAGCTTAAGTTGAGCAGCGTTCGTTTGTTGACTCCTAAATAAATAAAAAACGTTTAAAATCACAGAAAAATTAAAAACTTTAACTTACATTTTGGTTGAGGTTGACAGCTGCGAAAGGCAAAACGAGAGCAAAAGTGGTGTCGAACAGTTTCTATCGAATGGTCGATACAGCACGACGACATTTGTCGTTAGGGAAAGCAAAAACGATACTTCGATACACGTTTTTGCTCGATATCGAATTACAGAAAGCCACCCCTGATATTTCTTCAGTTCATGTATCCCCTTTGGACTGTGGGAAAAGAAACTATACATGTTGCGGCACAGTGTCTCAATGCTTTTCGGCAATTTGCACAAGTCAGTGGCATGTGCACTTTATATAAAATAAATCGGTTTCTGCACTCAATGATGTTTTCAGCCCGCCCAAGTCTCCAGCCATAACATTGGCTCCATTAGTGGCCAAACCAATTAGGCTTCTTATTTTTTAAGGCAGGATTGGAAAATGTTTAAAATGTACAATAAGCAAAATGATGTTTGAAAAATATATTTTTATAATTAAGAATCTAAAAACTTAATTCAACTATCCGACCAAAATCTTACTTTGCCTACCAACCTACCAAATGAAAAAGAAGCGACCAAATTTGGTCGGAAAAGACCAACATTGGCAACACTGTTGGAGAGAACAGGAAGCAGAACATAAGGAAGCATTCAGCAAAAGTGTCAGCAACCGGCTAGCACGTCGAGATAGTTCGCGCATAGTGTTTTTCTTTAATACATAGGCAAATAGCAAATAAATAGTAAGTTAAGTAATTATTCCACCCACAACATCCGTATGACCTAATAATTGTGAAATTATAATTCAATTGAAGAATAATTGTATTTCAATCAAATATTTACACAAATTCATGAAATCAGGAAAACAAATGGCAGCAAAGCAAACTTCGAATAATGAAGCAGCGTTTCAGACTCTGTATTTCGTCAACTTTTTACTACTATTCAACAAAATCCCCCTCAAAATTAGAAAAGAGATCAAACGGGTTTTCTAAGGCAGCCAACATGGCGGAATTAGAGCGAAAAGCTGTCTATGTACATCACCTTCTTTTATTTCATCATGCATTGTGGTGCCCATGTACGCTTAAGAAAAGAACGATGAAAATGTGTACATTAGGGCGGGTCAATTTGTTTGGGGGATTTTTTCAACTAAATATGCGCGTATAGCTCAAATTTCCGAAGAAACCATGGGTCTAAAATCTATTTGAAGTTTGCAAAACTGCGAAAATAGGTTTCTTAACATTTTGCTGTAGAGTCGTGGGGAAGTGTATAAAAACATGCTATAGGTTTTTTTGGTATGAATAATCCACTGCTGCACATACAGAGGGAACAGTGAAAATGTTCCTTTTTTCTTCGCCATTTGCGAAACTCCAAAGTAATTTTAGACCCAGGGTTTCTTCGGCAAATTTGCTTAGGATTACATAAGTACCTGTGAATTACTTACATATGTCAATTTCAATCATAATTGCTTTTCGAGCTAAATGAAATCTTCCTGAAATTGAATTCAACTGCAATATGAAGAAGAAAACTAATACTTTAATTTTACAGTAAAACCCGCTTAAGTATCTTACGAAAAATGTCAGCTTTTTGAGGTACTTAGGCGGGTTGGGTACTTAAAAGAACCCGCTTAAGTACCCCGATGCAGGGAACATAATTACTGACTTGTTAACTTACATAAATACTTGAATAACAACATTTAATGAAGTATACATAGTTTAAAACCAAAATCGTAGCATTATTTAAACACATTAAGAAAAACTTTCTTAAAAAAATATTTAGTGCAATGGTCTGTCATTTTTACAAGAATTAAATTGTTTAAAAAGTCAAGGTTGGACATATCATTTTGTACCAAATTCAAAATGATATTGTTTGCCACTTATGTTTATTTATTAATTTTTAAGGTTTTTCAATCAATTAAAATGCCGTTCATTCCCTAACAAATACCATATAAACCTAAGCTTAAGATTTTTTAGAACACTTAAAAAAAAAAATCATCATAATTTGAAACCTTTTTTTCAGAAGTGTTTTTTTGAGTATACAGTTTTATAGTCCATTCAATTTTAGTGCAAGTTTCAAGTGGCTAAAAGTTACCGTTGATTTTGTAGAATTTTTTTACCGAATTTGAAAATACGTAAATATTTTAAGGAATTTTAAAAGAGCACTTAAAAGGGGAAAATTATAAGTAAATTTGGAAATGGGCACGAAAAATTTAGGTACTGGTTCTTAGGCGGGTTGGGTAAATAAGCGGGGAGGTACTTAAGAGAGGGATTTTCTTCTGGTTATATTAAAAAATTCTCGGTGTCCAAAAAGTTGGTTACTTAAGCGGGTTAGGTACTTAAGCGGGGGGGGGTATACTTAAGCGGGTTTCACTGTATATTTAGCAAGGTGTAATTTTTTTTAGTTTTCTTCAAAGTTTTATACATTCACGACCAGTTTTATTTGAAAGAGCAACAATTTTATAAAAATTCAAACTGCTTGACCCTTACTTCAAGAAACCCCGATAAAAACAATTTTGGGAGTTTGTTAACAGATTGATATATTTTAGAAAATTATTCTTCGAAAAAATTTACTATGGGTCTTCTCAGGCAAAATCTTATTTTCACTATATCAAATTCAATGGCATATGGATAAAGGAGATAAAGTTAAATATGTCGAAAAATTATGGCGTCAAAAAATGACGCAGTGAAAACCAGCCTTAAGTCTCTAAAAAATTAAAATAAAAAATCAGCAAAAAAAGTTGTTTTTTAACAACAAAATTTTTAAAATTGTGTTTGACTGTTATTCCTTCATAGCATACATTTTTGTTTTAATATTATAGACACCTTTAGGTTGGTTTCGGCTGTCGCACAGTGTTACATGGCGCGTCCCCGAGAAAATTTCTCAAATTCAAATATGTATCTTTTCCGGCTCAAAAACCGTAAAAATTTAAAACCCCTGTAATTCTAAACCAATTGTCAACCTCTGAAACACAGCGGATTTTAAATTAAGTGTTCGTCTCAACAGGGAAGCGAGATTGCCGCAATAAGAAGAAAGAGGCCGATATACGTGAGTGCGAAGAGCTGGAAATGATGGCCGACAGGAAGAATTCCCGAAATTTTTACCAGAGAGTTTGGCGATTTACGGAAGGTTTCAAGACCAGGGCATACTCCTTTAAGAACAGCAACGGCGACCTAGTTAACGATGTTCAGAACGTGCTTAATTTATGGAGGGAACACTTTTCCACACTTGAATGGTAGCAGCACGGAAAATTGTGGAGAAGAAGAACCCGAGCCCCCAGTCGATGACCATGATAAGGTACGAATAGCAATAACGCGGCTGAATAACAAAAAAGCTGCTGGATCTGACAGCCTGTCAGCTGGCTATTCAAGTACGGTGGCGAGGAGTTGATAAGGTGCATGCATTAACTTTTATGCAGAATATGGTCAGATGAACGCATGCCCAACGACTGGAATTTAAGTGTGCTCTGCCCAATCCACAAGAAAGGCGACCCCGCCATTCGCGCCAACTACTGCGGGATCAGCCTTCCAAGCATACATAGGTTACACAGTTTTATCGAGAGTATTGTGTGAAAGATTGAAGCCCACCGTCAATGAACTGATTGGGCCTTATCAGTGTGACTTTAGACCTGGCAAATCCACCATAGACCAGATATTCAAAATTCGCCAAATCTTGGAAAATAACCGCGAGAAAAGGATCGACACTCACCACCTATTTGTCAACTTTAAAGCCGCTTTCGACAGCACTAAAAGGAGTTGCCTATACGCCGCTATGTCTGAATTTGGCATTAACACCGATAATAATGTCAGCATGGAAATCCAATGCAGAATCACTCTTGCCAACAAGTGCTGTCATTCGAATGGACACCGACGCTCCAGCTCTGAAAGTATTCAACTCGGAACCCGCTGGTGGTAGCAGAGGAAGAGGGAGGCCCCACTGCGATGAAAAGATCAGGTGAAGGACTTGGCTTCACTTGGCGTTTCCAATTGGCATCAGTTGGCACAGAAGAGAAATGACTGGCGTGCTTTTCTGAACTCGGCCAAAATCGCTTAGGCGGTTACAGCGCCAAATAAGAAGAAGTTCGTTTGAAAACATATTAGAACCAGATTTTAAAAGCTGCATTGTCTAAATAGGACAAACACAATGGGTAATATGGAGCATAGTAAAAAATCTACGTAGAAAAAAATTTCGATTTTTGGCCAGTTCAGAGCACGTTGCCGACCCCTATCATTGGTTTATTTTACAATATTTTGTATATAAAATTAGTCAGGAAACGGACTAAGAAGAGTTTTCAGAACTGCCCAAAAATATATTTAGTCCATGTTCGTAAATAGGGCGTTGTTCGAGTTGCAATCACAACCGCAGTGTTGCGCGCATTATTAAGGTATCACGTTCGGTGTGAAATTCTAACAACTTTTTATCAGTTGGGAAGTTGCAATGCAAACTTTCATCAGTGGTGAAGTATTTCCGCTGTTATTACGTGCCTCGAATATGGCCTAGTATAATGTAGCTTGCCAAAAAGAGTTTGTTGTTAGTGAATAGATATTCTGCCAAAATCTAAATTTTTTAACACTGGTCTTAAAATTTCCAGCCCCATTCCCAGAAGAATCTTCGATTTGCGGCCAAATGTTTTTAACGAAGGGATATACCACCGAAACCCACGATAATATACGCATTTTGTTAACTTTAGTCTTAAATACCCCACGTCCGTTTCAACGGGTTTATCGCCTTAAATCAAAATATTCCGAATACAACTTTTTAGTGGATGAGCTACCGGATTGTGCAAGACAATTAAAGTTTTGCAAAAACACCATTTTTGATAATTTGCTATTTACACTGCTATATTTGTACAAACATATAAGAAACAGGATAAAGTGATTAAAGTATAGTTATAGTTATAATAAAATAGGTACGTTGTGAATTTGCAGTTCGAAGTCAATAACAGTTAATAAAAATTAATAACAATTAATAAAGATTTTAATGGTGACCTCCGTGACCACCGTGTGCGTGTCCACCATGATGGAAAGCCACACCATGTTCCTGTTTGATAGAAAAGCCACTTGAATGGCTGCCGTGTCCATCACCGTGACCGTGACCGTGTCCGTGTCCATGTCCGTCTCCATGACCGTGGCCGCCGTCATGTCCTCCATGCCCGCCTTCGTGTTGTTCAACCTCAGCGTGTCCACCGTGGTAGCTGGTGTGACCGTGGTCGGCTACATGATGGTGTGTGGGTTCGCGGTGCACTTCAGCGTGGAAACCGCTGTGTTTGTCAGCTGTATAGTGGACAGTTCGCTTATGACCATCCGCATCGATCAACTCGTAGTGACCGGATACCTTGTGGCCATCCCGATGTTCGCTGTGCTCCTTGATGTCACCTGTTTTCTTATCCTTGACGCCATAAGAAAAATGATATTCAGCATGTGAATCATGACCATCTCCATGTCCATGTCCATGCCCATGCTCATGATGATCGTCGTGGGAAACTAGGTGAACAGAAGCGTGACTGGAGCCACCACTGTCATGTCCATGACCACCATGTTCGTGGTGACCACCGTGTGACGCAGTGCCAACCACGCACATTGCAAGACAACATGTGAGTGCAGCGAAAACCTTTAAAAAACGAGAAGGAAAATAACATTTTAGAAAATAACAAAGGAAACATGCGGATCAAACTTACCTTAAAGACCATGGTTCCAAGCTAAATTATAAGTAGGGATACTTTGATAGATCTTAGAGAACTGTGGTTACTTCAAAATTGGCCTGTGCTTATATACCTAGTTCTCTTCTCCTTTGAATGCATTTTTTGTGTAGTTACTTTATTTTTAAATATCTTTTGCACTAGTTTGCCTTTCTAATGCAGCTCGGACAGCTGATAGTAAAACTATAAGGCCATTGCAAAGAAGACAACGCCTACCAAATTGCGAACGAATATTGCGATATACATACACATATTTTTTCGATAACACTTACCATTAACGAAAAATATAAAAAAAAACTTGACTGTTGGCCTTTGACCTTGAATACTTTTTTTTGCACACATACCTTTTGACATTTTATAGTATTTACTAGTAATCCCTGGCAGACGTTGACCTGCTACACTCCGATACATAGGCAGGTTACATGCATCGTAGATATTATGGGTCTTCACACCGAAGCTTGGTACTCGGTAGCTCGGTGTTCGGTAATTTTTTTCCCATGTATTTTGTTTGTGTAACACTATTTTACACAAACATTACATTAGAAAAAATTTCCGGAGACTGAGATTGTTATTATTGTTCGCTACGTTTGAAAAAAAAACGATCCCTGGTTACGGTTCAAACATCAGCCAAGGGAATGGATACCATTGGATGGTATCCAAACGACAAATTTGGTTGTTGCTGTTGATGTGGGCATGTTAATGTATATGTATATACCATATGCTGTGGTGTTGATGGATATTCATCATATGAAAGCAAATTTATATGTATGGGTGTAGCTGAGTGCGCAAAGATGCTTGCCACAAGTTGTTGATATCCGGAGATGGCCGGCAACATGCAAATTAAATTTTTTTTTTAGTTTTTGTCTTGATTATACACTGCATGGGTGCTTTTTCAGTACGAACCCGGCCATTTTAATATGCGTGTATTTGAATTGAATATTTACCAATATACAGTACTTTCGTTGACGTTTATAGTAAGATCAATTACGCTTCTATTTGATTTTAATATTTTTTTCCCTCAGTGTACATATGAAGCGTAGCCGCGAATAACATTGGAAAACTCCCGCTTCGGATGTAGGCAGTTTGTAGTTACCGTTAACGAGCATAGCGACACGGGATTTTTAGGAACGTTGGGTGAAGCGTAGAAAAAATTGCTATAAAAAAAATATTTTTTCTCAGGTTCGAAACTATCCTATCTTTTAAGTTGGAAACAACAATACATTCCCACAAAATTTCATTAAAATCGGTTAAGCGGTATCGGAGATTTTAATGCATACCCACAACATTTCATTGAAATCGGTTAAGCGGTTTCGGAGATTAGCGTAAACGAACAGTGACACGGGATTTTTATATAATAAGATAATATACAGTGCCTTACACAAGCGTTCACATAGAGTTGTTCTTTAATATTCCTAATGCTTTTCAAGTAAAATTAATTTGTTATTTTTCTAGCTTTAGCCAAAATCATATAAATCAGAGATCCAAACTTTATATAAAATTTAGGAAAATTCATCAAATTTTCGAGGTTTTTGTTTGAACCTTTACAACATTTCTGTGTATGCAGTTTTATAGCCCATACAATTTTATTCGGATGAAGTGCAAATTTCAACCTGCTAAAAAGTTGGGTTAATATTAATATATTTTTTTTTTTTGGTGACGGATCAATATAGCCAACGGCTTTGAGCAGCTCAGCCAGTGCGCAGACTATATCCCTCTTCTGGTAGATCTACAACTTTTTTTGCTAAAATGTATTTCTACAACATCAACCACAGAAAGCTTGAAATCTACCACACTATAAAATTTTCTCATTTTAAAATGGGAATGATTTTGCCATCCCTAATTTTATGTTAATTTTATGCACTATTGCGAATTAGACAATTGTGAATGCGTCATTCGCTATAATTTTTGCATTTCATTTTTTAATTTATTCGTGCTAGTATATCTGTGACAACTACGTCATTATTGCCTCCTAACGTTTTCATTTTATGTCGAACAGGGGAAATTTTTATTACTATAATATTAAAGATTTTGAGACGAGTAACACGATTCCCTGTTCAAAATTCGAAAAAACCCCTCAATTTAAACAAGGTATTTTTTGAATTTTTTTTTGCATGCAGCTCTGCATCCTTCACACATTTTCATATCCCTCTAATAACAAGTGCGTTTTAGTGCAATTCGAGGCCTTTGATTGGAGCCTAGGTAGAAATTTCCAGGCCCTTTGAGAGCCAAGTTATAAAAATTTTAAACCAAATCTCGAAAATGCTGTAATAGTTTTTACTCCGAAATTAGAAAGAACAAGTAAGAAAGTCTAAGTTCGGGCGGAGCCGAACATTAAATACCCGGCGCAAGTATTAAATATATGTTTTCCACCTTTCCGAAAGCTACCGCTAAATGATAAGCCGGCGTGTATAAATTTTAAGTAAACTAGCGTCCTTAAATTTCAAAATATTGACATTTCATGCATTTCTGAAATTTACCGTTATATGAAAAGCGGCCGTAATTTTAGTCAACAATTTTCAATGGTTTACTTTTATGTGGCAAGCACAATAACCATACCGAGTTTGGTACAAATTGCTGGAACGGTTAGCGAGATACATATACGTGATCATAAGTGGGCGGTGCCACGCCCATTTTCCAAAATTTTATCATAAACGTATTTCATGGCAAAGAATTGTTGCAACCATCATTTTGAATAAATTAGCTTTAATATTTACTGATTTATCGAGGATTTCGTATTTCTCGAAATTACCGTTATATGGGATGTGGGCGTGGTTATTGTCCGATTTTAAAAATTTTCGGCCATTTGGTATGCTGTACCAGGGCCAACAACTGTGCCAAGTTTGGAATAAACTGATGCAGCGGTTACTAAGATATACACATGTAACCATAAGTGGGCGTGGCTACGCCCATTTTCAAAAAAATGTTAATATTCTTATTTTTCGTCTAAAATTTATTACAAATATCAATTTTGAGTGAAGTATCTTCAGTAGTTACTAAAATATCGCAGTTTTTGTATTTCTGAAAATTACCGTTATATGGGAGGTAGGCGTGGTTATTGTCCGATTTTGCGCATTTTCAATACCATCCGTCCTACGCTCGAAGGAAGTACACGTACCAAGTTTCGTTAAGATATCTTAATTTATACTCGAGTTATCGTGTGCACAGACGGACGGACCGACGGACGGACAGACAGTCACCGCTTAATCGATTTCTCTTTTCATTCTGATCATTTATGTATACATTTGTCTATATCTATCTCGATTCGTTTTGCCTGTTACAAACAACCGTTATGTGAACAAAGTTATAATACCCTTGTGCACAAGTGCGCTCGGGTATAACAAGTAAAGAAGTATAAGTTCGGGCGAAACCGAACTTTATATACACGGCACTGGTATCAAATATCGTCGTTTCAACTTTCTCCAAACTACCTTTGCATGATAATCAGGACAATTTTTCCCGATTTCAAACGTTTTCGATAATATGCTGAATTAGGCTTAATAATATAATCGAACCAAGTTTGGTAGAAATCGATAAAGTGGTTACCGAGATACAATTTCGTAGTCATAAAGCCCAATTCCTAAAAGTCTATAGCAGTTTTTTTTATTGTTAAAAGATTGTTGTAACTATTAACTTGGAGTAAATTAGCATCCTCAATTATTGAAATATCGGAGTTTTCGTATTTCTGAAACTTACCGTTATACGGGAAGCGGGCGTAAGTTTAGTCTGCTTTAAATAATTTTTCACGAATTTCTTTTCCGTTCCAAGGTTATTAAGTGTACCGAGTTTGGTAGAAATTGATAAATCTGTTACCGAGATACACATCTGTGGTCATAAGTGGGCGGCGCCATGCCCATTATCCAAAAATTAATAATAATCTAATTTTCTGCTAAGTGGTGATTGCAATCATCGATTTTAAGTGAATTAGCCTTAGTAGTTGCTAATTAATGGCAGTTTTCGTGTTTATGTAAATTACCGTTATATGGCAGGTGGGCGTGGTTATTGCCCGATTTCAAAGAGTTTCAACAGATTTCTTACCAAGACCCTAGGCAAAGCTCCTACCGATTTTGGTAAGGATTGGTGAAGCGGCTACTGAGATACAGCATTTCATCATAAGTGGGTGGGGTCACGCCCATTTTTCAAAAATTTCATAATAATGTTATTTTTTATCACAATTCTACTTCACATACTAATTTTCAACAATTTGCATCCAATATTAACTGAAATATCGCTGATCTTGCATTTTTCGAAAATACCGTTATAAGGGAAGTGGGCGTTGTTACAGTGCGAGTTCGCCCATTTGCATACCAGCCTGCCTTGGATAAATGGAAACCTACGTACCAAACTCCGTTGAAATATCTGAATTTTTGCTCGAGTAATCGTGTACACGGTCGGACGGACGGACAGGCGGACAGGCGGACAGATAGACATGGCTTAATCGACTTCTCTATTCATTCTGAGCATTTATGTGTGCATTTGTCTATATCTATCTGGATTCGTTTTGGCTGTTACAAACAACCGTTATGTGCACAAGTGCGTTCGGGTATAAAAATTAAATAGTGCATTTTTTAAATTAGGGTGTTGAAAATTTTTTTTCGGATTTTGAACAGTGGAATCGTGTTGCTCGTCTCAAAATCTATAATATTATTTTAATAAAAAATACAATTTTTCTTTTTAATAAATCCGGTGGATTTTGCATGTGTTTTCGAGGAACACTATTGTTGACCAATCTTTTTAAGGTCAAGGAGTAATTATGGCTCGATGGCAATATTTTTCCGCAAAAGTCAATTACATTAGCTATAAAAACCATTTTGCTCATATCAAAATTTTGCTTTTGTCGAAAGCGCTACGATTAATTCGCATGGAGTGTTCAAAAAGCACACTGTGCATTTATAAACAACAAGTATCGCCCGGTTGTCGAAATTCGACATCTCTTTTCATACATTTTTGAATTTTGCTTGTCACCACTATACTTTTTATCAAACTATTTATTCTTAAAATAAAGTACAAAATTTTTAAAGAAAATTCAATTATATATTATAAAAGAAAAGACAAGGAATAAATTTAATTTCATTGACACAGATTTGACAAACTTTAATTTGATGTTCACCACATATTAGCGTACGACCGCTTAATTGGCATCGGCATCGGCATCAGCTAGTATCGGCACAAAATTGAGCATCGGCATCGTCATCGGCCTTTTTTTGCCGATTATTTGCAATTTCTTTTCATATTTTTAGGTGAAGCGATAAACAACAGCCAACAGCAAAAAACATTTGCGGACAGCTCACAAAAATGATCTTTTTTGGTTGAAGGTGTTTCACGTGTTTTCCATACAAAAGTATGTTCGACAATTTTCTTTTATATGGAGGACACTGCCAGCAATAAAAAAAAATAATAAATGCTAAAAATTAACGAGATTTTATAGCAGCTTTAAACTTGCACTTCATTATACTAGAAATAAATGGCCTACAAAACTGCATACCAAAATTCTGATTAAAAAGTTTGAAATTTTGGTGAAAATAAGCAGATTTTTTCTCATTTTCGTACAAAGCTTGTTATCTGTTTGTTGAATGGTGTTTGTTGTATACCAGCTAGACTTTTATAAAAAAATAATAAACATTAAATAAACAAAAGACAAATTCCAAATGCCAAAACCGGTCAAAATATCGAAATCCTTTTATTTTGTGGACCACTATATGTATGTATGTACATTAGACTGAATCACTTCCCATACAAAAAAAGTCGGTACTCGTCTTCAATAGGAGTTATAAACTCTATTATATTTTAATTCGTCACCAAAATATTTCGGAAAAATATTAAGATTTACGTGAGCTGGACCATTTGAAAATACCTCAAAAGATGGAGCTTTTTATGAATAAAAATAGTTTCTTAAAGTTTTTTTTAAATCCCTTCAAATGACAAAAGGGTTTAGGCTTAAACAATTTGCGCAAAAATATTAAAAAAAAAAAGTTCAATGGAATCGTAATAATGAAATTTTTGATGCTGTTTTTTAACTTTTTTCAAAGCCTGGTATAAGTAGGGTTCGAACGATACTATCGATATTGAGTAAGCATCGATACTGAGGGTACAAAAATGAGTACTTTAATACTCGATACCTTATTTGGTGATTTTACTCGATACTTTGCAAAGTACTCGTAGTATCGAATACTTTTTAAATTTTTTCTTCCATTGGCAACCCACTTTTCTTTGCTTATATGGATTACTATCATTAAATTTTGTCCATCAGTTAAGATAAACTGAAATCTCGTGTAGTCTGTTGCATAACATAAACCGAATAAGTTAAAGTTTAATGGCCTTATTCATGAAAAATAAAGTCGGTTTTAAGAGCTAATAACATGACATTTTCATACATTTTTCAGTTCATAAACCTTTTTTCTTTTTTATGAATAAGGCCATAAAACTTTACGCAAAGTTCACGAAAATGCAGAATTTTTAGAAACTTTTTGGGTACGCAGTTTTGTAACCTATTCAACTTTACGTGTAGCCTACTACCGTTAACTCTTAATTCAAACTTGCACATTGTTATACTAAAATTGAATAGGCTACAAAAATGCATACCCAAAAAGTTTACAAAAATTCTTAATAAAATTTGAAATTCGTGAAAGTGTAGTATATATATATGTATGTATGTATGTGTGTATGTACATTTAAAGTTAAAATTACTTCTAACGTGAAAGCAAGTTCTGCAATGAAATAAAAATCACATATTTTAATATAACGATGTTAATGATCAGTTTCAAAATTATGTTTTTATTGTTGGTTTGTACTAGGCTATTTTGATCAATTTGGCTTATGTGCAAGAAAAAACTTCCTTCACTTTGCTGCCCGACGTTTCGCCAAACTCCTTGGCATCTTCTGGGGCGTTTTCTTTATTAAAGGATCAACAAGAAACAAACATAAGGACGTTATTGTTATAATATAATTTGTTAATATCTACACAAAACATTTGTACACACAAGAAAACAAGTAACAAATTTTATATTGAATCTATGACAATTAGCAATTTTTAACATGATACTGAACTTTAAACACTTTTGAGAAAACATTGAAAAACTTACATTTGAAAAATAAACTATTGTTGTTAGTGAGAATTCTGTTTATTCTGTTAATATTTGTGTCTTTAAATTGTGCGTGGCTTATTGTTAGTATTTTATGGATTAGGTTTCTTCAATATTTACAAATACAAAATCTCCAATAGACTCCCACCAACAAAGCAATGTGGTATACGAAATCACATGCAAAGGGAGCGAAAACGAAGGCTGCAATAAGGTGTACATTGGCACAACGAAACGACTACTGGGAGTTCGCCTAGCTGAACATGAAGCCGACATTAGGAAGAATAAAAACAGCACTGCTTTAGCCCAACATGTGCTAGCCAGTGGTCATACAGCTGATCTGACTAACGCGAGAATAGTGGATAGGGAAAAAAGAGAAAAAACAAGATACACACTAGAGTGTTTAAGAATTTTGCAAAAAAGAAATGTAACAATAAACAAAAAAGAAGACACTGTCGACATCGCGGCTGCATACTTATTATGTTTATAGCCATTTTAGTATTAGTTTGACAAATGTACCACAGGGTGATGGTATGAACGCTGTTTAAATTTTGAAGTTTTAAATGTTAAGTGTACAATAGTTTATTTTTCAAATGTAAGTTTTTCAATATTTTCTCAAAAGTGTTTAAAGTTCAGTATCATGTTAAAAATTGCTAATTGTCATAGATTCAATATAAAATTTTGTTACTTGTTTTCTTGTGTGTATAAATGTTTTGTGTACATATTAACAAATTATATTATAACAATAACGTCCTTATGTTTGTTTCTTGTTGATCCTTTAATCGAGCACCCCCCTGCCCCTACCTGGCTACGCCCATGGATATATGTACATATATTTTTACACATACATATGTATGTACATAAATGTGTATGGAATGCTGCATAACAAGCCAATTAATTCAATTATTTGTTTTCTTTTGTTTTGTTAACTCCATTAAATTAACAGATTTTATGAATTAATACATTTATTTGTAGTTTTTTATGGAATCGGCATCGGCATCGGCCGATTCTTTCCCCATAGGCCGATTAATCGAACAAAAAATTAATTTTGGGCGAGACGAAGTTCGCCGGATACGCTAGTAATGCTTTATTTATATAAGAAACACATTTAGTGTGATTAAAGTAAAACTAAAAAAATAATAACAATATTGATACGTTATAAATTTGTAGTCCAAGTCAAGTTTCCATCGATGTAAGTAATAAGTAATTAAGTAATATTCATTTTTAATGATGACCTCCGTGACCACCGTGTCCGTGACCACCGTGATGGAAAGCCACACCATGTTCTTGTTTGATGGAAAAGCCACTTGAATGGCTGCCGTGTCCATCACCATGTCCGTGACCATGTCCGTGACCGTGTTCGTGACCATGCCCGTGTCCATCTCCATCACCATGGCCGCCGTCATGTCCTCCATGCCCGCCTTCGTGTTGTTCGACCTCAGCGTGTCCACCGTGGTAGCTGGTGTGACCGTGGTCGGCTACATGATGATGTGTGGGTTCGCGGTGCACTTCAGCGTGGAAACCGCTGTGTTTGTCAGCTGTATAGTGGACAGTTCGCTTATTACCATCCGAATCGATCAACTCGTAGTGACCGGATACCTTGTGGCCATCTCGATGTTCGCTGTGTCCCTTGATGTCACCTGTTTTCTTATCCTTGACGCCATAAGAAAAATGATACTCAGCATGTGAATCATGACCATCTCCGTGTCCAGGTCCATGACCATGCCCATGTCCATGATGATCATGATGATCGTCGTGTGAAACTAGATGAACAGAAGCATGACTGGATCCGCCACTGTCATGTCCATGCCCACCGTGTTCATGTCCACCTAAGTCATGGTGACCGCCATGGTCGTGGTGACCTCCGTATGACACAGTGCCAACCACGCACAGTGCAAGGCAACAAGTGAGTGCAACGAAAATCTGTAAAAAAGAAGGAAAATAAGGATGTGATATAGGAAAAAGGAGGATCAAACTTACCTTAAAGGCCATGGTTCCAAGCTAGTTTACAAGTTGGGATATTGTGATAGATCTTAGCGAACTGTGATTATTTCAAAGTTGGCTTGTGGTTATATACCCTCAACTCCACATTTGAATGTTAAGCATTTCTTGTTTAGCTACTTTATTTTTAGATATTTTTTGCACTAGTTTGCCTTTCTAATGCAATTCGAACAGCTGATGGTAAAACTATAAGGTGATTGCGAAGAAAACAACGCCTACCAAACTGCAAACTAAGTTTAGGAAATGCGCTACTATTAGCTTACTTCTGTATGTACACTGAGAAAAAAAAACGCGTTGTAAGAATAAAAAAATTTTATTTGATTACCGTTTAAAAATGTTCGTTTTTAAATCAAGTGAAAAGTCTTAACAAAATGGATTTTTTCATTATACAAACACTACGTATAATGGAAATATTAATCAAATACGCGCGTATTAAAATGAAGCATTTTCACTGCACGAAAGCATATGTATACAAAGCATGCAAAGCGGTGACAACACATACATACATACATATGTATATACATACATATGTTTTTTTTTTTACGAGGAGGAAGCATCGAAAGCCTATACCCGTCAGTGTGGGGCTTTAACCCGAACTAAACCTCCTACTGTCCGAGTACCGAACCCCCCGGTACCACCGTCAAGTATTTCGTCGGGAGGCGGTCGAGCACTAGGCTCGCACGTTCGTTCCAGTCGGTTGTACTCAGTCCTGGGCTACGCCTAGTAGACTTTGCCACGTCTTGTTTAAGGATAATTACCCTTTTTTAACTATTTATTCATTTATCTCTTAGATACAACTTATTATTTTCGCCTTTATAGACAGTAAGAGCAAAAACCTTAAAATGCCTTATGCGACGAGTTTCAAGCCCGCCTTTGCGGTTTGAACGGTCTAGGTTCCAATCCGCACCAACGCCCCGTGTGGACGGAATTCGAAACTGCACTTTATTTGCGGCTGGAACGCCCTTCCAGTCCGCGCCTATTTTCGATTGCAAAAATTTTTTCGAGGTTGCCACTTGGGCGGCTGGAACGCCGTAGGTTCCAGTCCGCGCGTATTTATCGATGTCAAAAATTTTCGAGATTGCCACCTGAGCGGCTGGAATGCCCTAGGTTCCAGTCCGCGCCTATTTTCGGTTGCAAAAGTTTTTCGATATTGCCACTTGGGCGGCTGAAACGCCATAGGTTCCAGTCCGCGCGTATTTATCGATTTCACAAATTTTCGAGATTGCCACCTGAGCGGCTGGAACGCCTTAGGTTTCAGTCCGGGTATGCGCTTTAATTGTTAGATTTCATGTTCAAGGTGCGGTCTGAAAGCACAACTTTCTAAGCCGCACTGCTCGAGCAGCTGGAACGGCCTAGGTTCCAGTCCGCGCCTACGCTTTGGTTGGTGAACATCATAGTTTAGTTCCAGTCCGCGGCTATGCTAAGAGTTGGCTTAAGCACGGCTGATACGCCGCTGTCTCTCTAGGTCCCTCAGTTCCTTCAAAATCGAAGTTAGTGTATCGCTGGTTGATGCCCATTCGCTGGTTCCTTTCACCATATAGTCGACTACTGACTGTGGCGTAAGCGCCCCTCCAACGGCAAGTTCAAGTTGGTTCATATGCCGATGGAAACGAGGGCAATCAAAGAATACGTGGTGAACATCTTCTGCCACGCCACTTAGACAGATGTCGCAGTACGGGTCGTGCTCATGTTTGAATTTAAACAGGTATGCCTTAAAACAGCCATGACCACTCAAGAACAGGCTCAGATAAAAATCTGCTTCGCCATGCGTTCTATTAAGCCAGGATACCAGGTTTGGTATGCAGCGATAGGTCCAACGACCTTTAGTCGTACTATTCCACCTGTTTTGCCACGCTGCTTTGCCGGGCTTGATGTCGGTCTAATTGAGTTAGAGTACGCCGCGTGGATGCAAGGACCGTCGATTCTCTTGCTAGTATATCTACGGATATCATATTGCCGATTACGAAAGCTGCTTCGTCCGACACTGTTCTGAAGGCGCTGCAAACTCGGAGCGCGCATAAACGGTATGTTGAGTTGACTCCGCGGAAGTATGATGGACACTGTGCGGCGTTTGACCAAATTGGGGCCGCATACAGTATTTGGCTTTTAACCACGCTCGGTAAGAGTAAACGCCTGCGCTGTTTCGGTCCTCGCGTATTAAGCATTATTCGCGATAGTCCCGTGATCGTTGAAGCTGCTTTCTCTCTCACATAGCTCAGGTGGGCGCTGAAAGTAAGACGCTTGTCTAGCACCACTCCCAGGTATTTAATTGTGGGTTTCATCGTGATGGTGTGGTCGCCAATTTTTAGCGCTACCTCCTCTAGTTTCTTACGACTCGAGATAAGTATTGCTTCTGTTTTTTGCTCGGCTAGCTTCAGGCCGAAGCTATTTAACCAGCTATTAATCACGCCGACTGATGATGCTACCTTTTCGCATATGACATCAAGCAGTTTCGCAGACACTACTACCGCAATGTCGTCTGCAAAACCCACTATTGATGATCCCTCAGGCAATTCGGTACGGAGAACTCCATCATACATAATGTTCCATAGCAAAGGTCCTAGTACGGATCCTTGTGGAACGCCACCTGTTATCTCAGCCCGTTGCAGGCCCTCCTCCGTTTCGTACCACAACACTCGCGAATGGAAATAACTTCGTAATAGTCTCCGAAGATAATAAGAAATGCCAATGCTCTCCAGTCTATCGAGTATTTTAGCCCAGTTGGCAGAGTTGAACGCGTTCTTTACTCCTCCCAGCCACCGTGTACCGCTTGTTGCATCCCGTGCTAACTTAATGAATTCTGATACCGCATTCACAGTGGATTTCCCTTTTCTAAACCCGAATTGGTTTGCCGATATACCGCCTTTCTCTTGGACTTCCCTGTCGACACGTTTAGCTATAATATGCTCCAAGATTTTACCTGCTGTGTCTAGCAGACAAATATACCGAAAACTTGAGGGATCATCCAGAGGTTTACCCGGCTTAGGTATTAAAACCAGCTTTTGCCTCTTCCAGATTTGAGGGAAAGTTCCATTCGTGAAACACTCATTAAAAACTTGTAGGAATAAGGAAGCGCACTGGTGGACTGCAAGCTTAAGAGCTATGTTGGGTACGCCATCGGGGCCAGGAGCTTTCTTTTCTTCCACCTTCGATGTTGCGAGTGTGATTTCTTCTTCCGTTACAGGGTCAACAACACTCAACGGCTCGCCATCCATAGTGGACACTAAAGGTCTCTGTACAGGAAATAGTGTCCCCACGACGGACTTTAGGTATGCAGCGTTTGTCGGGTTCATGTTTCTGCCTTTCAGCTTTTTTGAGACAATTTTGTAAGCCGAGCCCCAAGGATTCCGTTCAGCATCATCGCAGAGCTCTAAGAAGCATTGCCGTTTACTTTCTTTAATTCCTTTCTTTAGTGCGTCGCGTGCACTCTTATAAGCAGCACGAAATACCACGAAGTTGTCTCTTTCCCTAGCTCTCTGAGCATTTCGCCTACATCTTAGACATTTCTTTCGCAGGTCCGCTATGTTATCGTTCCACCAGTAGACCGCATGACGATACGTGGAGGAAGTTCTCCTGGCCATTGATGCATCGCAAGCTGCGCGAATGTCGGCCATTAGGTGTTCGGCCATGGAGTCTGCTGACCCTTGGTAAACGGTGGATGGTAGCATGCTGGTAAACGATTCGGGGTCGAAAGTACTGGTTTTCCACCCGTACGATACTCCGGGGTTGTGAGTCCGCTTAGACAGTTCTCGTCTGCAGTTGATATTGCAAATTAAAGCTGAATGATCACTTTGCGTATAACACGTGCTATGTTTCCATTCAGTGAATCTATATAGCCCGGAACTGATAAAGGTCAGGTCTATTATTGACCCAACACCGTTTCGGCTGAAAGTGTGTTCAGTTCCCGTGTTTAGTAAAACGACGTCCAAACAAGCGAAAGCCTCCAGAAGAGCTCTCCCTCTTGGGCTTGTACTGCGGCATCCCCACTCTTGCGCCCACGCGTTGAAGTCGCCTGCTATAAGAACATTCTGCCTGCCTCTAGCATCAATTGTTAGATTTAACAGTATATTTTCGAATGCCTGTATACTTATGCTTGGCGAAATGTATACATATGTACATACATACATATGTACATACAAACAAAATCTCTGGCTATTACTATATAAGCAAAGAGAGAGAGTGAGTGAAAAGTGCGCGAAACTTTTGTTGTACCCTCAAACAGAGGGGCAAATAAAGAAGTGTCAACAGCAAGTGTATACAAAATTGTCAAAACGCAGAAAAAAGTACTGCCAAGTGAAAAAGCGAGGTTTCACACCTCCTGCATGGACACTAACTCACCACGGTATGGTGGAGTGCATGGTGAAACCCAGTTTAAAGGTGTCGAGGAACATACGAGCACTAGCAAACAAAATATGAGTGAAAGTATGAATTCCGAAGGTAAGTCTGCATACCCTTTTCGTAGGTGTCCAAAAATACCGCGATCACCTGATCGCACCCATTCACCTGCATTTCAAGCGGCGCAGCAATCTACTGACAATGCCGCTGCCACCCAACTGCATAGGGAGGTAAATGACAACGTTGTCGATCCGTCAGCAGTTGGGAGTGAGATGGGGAGTGAAGCTGGCTCTCAATCAAATCAAGTGAGTGAGCGACCTGTAGCGATAAGAGATATGGAGGTCGTAAACAAACTGAGAGACACACACACTATTAGTATGGTGAGAGCAAAGATTGAGGAGGTGAGTAGGTTGATGAACGGGCAACGACGTAAATCAACATATGAAGAATGTGTTAGCTAGCGCTGCTAAACTATGCAAAAGCATTGGGAATGATGCAAAAACAATTAGCAAGGGAAATACGGCGTCGAAAAGCACTCAAATTGGCCCAACAATTGTAGGCAAAAATCAAACGAAGCGTAGCAGGGCTTCAACAGAAGGCGGTCTTATAACCGAAAATCAGGCCCAACCAATATTGAAACGGTCGCATTTTTCTTCCCCTCGCGCTGACGAAACCGTTCAGTCACACACAAACCCTACTGGTCGGGATGAGACTAATGAAATTCCGAGTGGTCGTCCTGAGGATGGCGGGCAAAATATCGCAGCAGACAAAGAGGGTTGGACCAAGGTGGAGAAAAAGCAAAGGCTAAACCCAAAAAGAAAGATGGCCCGCGCCGATGCCATCATTTTTAAAAGTTCAGGGGATTGTTCATATGCAGACATTTTAAAAATGGTTAAAAGTCAGGACAGCCTCAAGGACTTCAGTGAATCAGTTCGTAAAATACGGAAAACAGCAAATGGGTAACTGCTGTTTCAACTCGGAAAAAGATCGGACCAAAATACCACAAAACTAGAAACTGCAGTAGGCCAACTACTATCTGGAAAGGCCGAGGTGAAAGCGCTAACAGAGCAAACGCTGGTGGAAATTCACGATATTGATGAGATCACATCCGGGGAAGAAGTAGTGGAAGCCCTTAATTCCTTACATAGTGACATGAATGTTAAAAACTCAGACATCCGCTCATTGAGAAAAGCCTTTGGTGGTACACAAACTGCTTCACTCTTGTTGCCCACTGACACAGCCAGGGCTCTAATTGAAAAACGAAAAGTCCGGATCGGGTGGGTGATATGCCGTATTCGTGAAAAAATTCAGATCACACGTTGCTACAAATGTTTAAACGTGGGCCAAATCGCGAAAAACTGTTCGAGTACAGAGGATCGAAGAGGTGCCTGCTTTAAATGCGGTGAGGAAGGGCACACAGCCAAAACATGCAAAAACCCAGCGAAGTGCGTCTTATGTGCAAATAAAGACCCAAGCCGAGCAAATCACCACACCGGAGGCGTAAAATGTCCTTTTTATCAGGAGGCTGTCCGTAAACTACAAAGACCATGAGAGTACTCCAATTGAATCTGAACCATTGTCAGTCCGCTCAAGACCTACTAGCGCAAACAGTAAATGAGTTAAGCGTAGACATTGCAATCCTCAGTGAACACAGAGATTCCACAGTATGGACTCGCGACATAGACGGGAAAGCAGCAATCTGGTCATGTGGACAAAAGCCGAGTTTTATTCAATGTGTAGTCTCCGAAAACTGCTTTGTATGCGCTAAACTTGAAAATTTGTATGTGTATATTTAGTTGCTATATACCACCGAACACTCCCCTTGCGGCGTTCGAGGATATTGTCAACAAACTCTGCCTGGATGCCAGAGGGAGAAGTAATGTAATTATAGCTGGCGACTTCAACGCTTGGGCGCAAGAATGGGGCTGCCCTAGAACAAGCCCAATGGGCAAAGCGCTCTTGGAAGCATTTGCGTGCTTGGACATCGTCCTCTTAAACACGGGTACCGAATACACCTTCAACCGCAACGGATATGGATCAGTTATTGATCTGACTTTTGCAAGCAAGGGCTGTCCCTGCATATTAAGTGGAAAATTAGCGATCGTTTTACGCAAAGCGACCACTCGGCAATAATATGCGACTTAAATCAAGGTAGGGTCAGTACCCAGCAGGAGATTCGAAAGCCCACTTTTTCAGGATGGAAAGTTGCTTCACTGGACGTGGACGTATTCGTAGAAATGGTACCTGCACGTGATTACGAAGGGTCGGCAGAAAACATGGCGAAACAGCTAATGGCAGACATTAGGGCCTCATGCGATGCGGTAATGAAAAGGCGGTCCACACTCAGACCACACAACACTGTTTATTGGTGGACCAACCAAACAGCATCTCTAAGGACGCACTGCCTTCAAGCCAGGAGGCGTTTTCAACGTTCCAGAGGAAGACGAAATTTCGAAGAAAGGCGAGAAACGTACAAGAAAACGCGTACTGCCCTTAAAACCGCTATTAAAGACAGTAAGCGCCAGCACTTCCAAGAGCTGTGTGACGATGCAGAAGGAAATCCATGGGGAAATGCTTACAAAATTGTTACAAAGAAATTGAAAGCTACCAAAGCTCCCACACCAACGTGTCCCTTTTTTCTAAAGACTGCGGTTGAGACGCTGTTCCCCAAACAAAGGCCGCTCGTTTCTCCGGTGAAAACCGAGATGCCATTATCGTTTGAACGGGTAACAGCAACAGAAGTACAGTATATTTTGCTTAGCTGCACATCTTTCTTTGCACGAAAAACTTGTGCACGTAACCGAAAAAGGCACTTAAGCGAATTTTCTTTACTACTTCAATGATGAAGGTATCCGAATCCCAATGAAACCAAATATTGGCGGAGCACTTACCATGTAGAAATTACTGCAAGCGAAATTTTTACCGAATGTTATCTAATTATCTATATAACTACATAAATTAATAGCAATTTTCGTTATTCTGCGAGATGAGCAAAATAAATAAAAGGTTTTAAAATTAGGTAATTGTAGGGCCAGTGCAGGTAAACGCAATACTTTCCTTGATAATTGATACTAGTCGCACAATTTTTAAGGCAGGTATCGCCAATGCGCAGGTATGTTGAATGCATCTATCGGAGCAGTTTCCTTATAAATGTTAAAAATAATGCGTTTGATGCGCATTTTGGGGTAGGTATCTTAAATGTGCACTTAAGCATAGAGGCAGCAAAGCAAAATATACTGTATTGAATGCAGTAGAATAAATAGACGACAAGAAAGCACCCGGGCCCGACTGTGTACCTAATAAAGCCCTCAAACTGGCAGCAAAGCATCTATCTGATTCCTTTGTGTCAGTTTTCAACGCATGTTTTGCGGAGGGCATTTTCCCATCTATCTGGAAGCAACAAAAGTTAGTCTTGCTGCCTAAGCCAGGTAAACCTACAGGCGATCCTACCAGCTTTAGACCAATATGTCTGCTTGATACAGCTGGTAAGAATTTAGATCGCGTAATAGCCAACCGCTTAGAGACAGAAGGTTTAGCTAAGGGAGGTATCTCACCCAACCAATACGGCTTCAGGAAAGGTAGGTCTACAGTGGATGCAGTATCGGCGGTAATTCAGTTAGCTAGGAGTGCAACCTCTGGTTCGAGATGGCTCGGGGGCTCTAAGCAGTACTGCCTTATTGTTACCCTTGATGTTAAAAACGCGTTCAACTCGGCAAACTGGCAAAAAATATTGGACACGCTGGATCGTTTGGGTGTATCTAAATACCTAAGTCGCCAAATCAGAAGTTACTTCCAGAACCGAATCCTGTGGTATGAAAGTGCACATGGCACGAAAAATCTTTAAATCACTGGTGGTGTCCCACAGGGTTCCGTCCTAGGCCCACTCCTGAGGAATATTATGTACGACGGTGTTCTACGTGTAAAATTGCCTCAAGACGTCCATATAATAGGATTTGCCGATGACCTAGCATTAGTGATAACCGCAAAGCATTTGCCCGAAGTCAGGGACATAGCAACCAGCTCCGAGGCAGTCCTGATATCAACTAGAAAAAAATCAGAAGACGTAACGTTTAGAATTAGCGAGCACGAATTCGATAAGAGGTTGACGTTCAAAGCGCACTTAGAATATGTACAAAAAAAAGCGGCCGTGACAGTGTCAGCACTATCACGAATAATAATAAATGCCCGAGGCTCTAAAGAACGCAGTAGGAAGCTTCTGGTAGGAGTCGTAAAAAGTCAGATTAAGTATGGTGCTCCTGTATGGCATCAAGAGGTACTCCACTGTTCATATTACCGTGGTCTAAATGCGACCTATCGTTTATGTGCACTACGTGTTTGCAGCGCGTTTAAAACAGTTTCAGACGACGCGGCGTTCGTGATATCCGGTCTGCTTCCAATTGACATCTTGGCCAAAGAATCGGTCATGTTGTTTTCAAGCCAAAGAGACGAGCTCCAGAGAACCCATGCACGGCAAAACCGCCTGTTAGAATGACAGCGCAAATGGAACAGCTCAACTAAGGGGCGATGGACGCATCGCTGTATTCCGGATATTGAACGATGGACAAAGAGGTCTCATGGAGAAGTAGAGTTCCATCTAACTCAATTTTTAAGCGGTCATGGCAGTTTCAAGGTATGCCTTTACAAGTACAAACACGATAGTGATCCGTACTGTGACTTCTGCGGAAAAGGCACCATCGAAGACCCGGAGCACATACTTCTACTGTGCCCACGATTCAGCGAACAGAAACGTAGACTCCAACAGTATATCAATGCAGCACTGTCTCCAGAAGCTGTAGTAAATTATATGCTGAGAGGTAGAGAGGAATGGAGTTTAGCCAGCAGTGAAATAGCGTCAATTATGAAGTGTTTGAGATGTCTAGAGCGGTAGAGACGTGCAATAGTTATGTAATGCCAAAGCGCGGATTGGAACCTAGGCCGTTCCAACCGCCAAGGCAATACGGCTCTGAAATTCGCGAACCCGAAGAGCACGAGCGGATTGGAACCTAGCGCGTTCAAACCGCCAAGGCAGGCGGTTTAGAAACTATGCTTTCAAACCGTCTCCAGAACATAGCGTCGGTGCGGATTGATACCTAGGCCGTTCCAACCGGCCTTGAAACCTATTCGTCCAAATCGTAGGGGCAGATTGAAACCTAGGTCGTTCTAACCGCCAAGGTTATGCGGCTTAGAAACTGGCGCTCTCAGACCGCCTCCCCAACAATGAAGTTCATTTACCAACGCGTAGGGGCGGAATGGAACCTAGGCCGTTCCAACCGCCAAGACATGGATTAAATTTCTGAATGCCTGTTCAACGAAACTACCAGCGACGGGGATGCTCAAAATCTGGCCCGACCGCTACAAGAAAATCATCTTAACATTCATCTTAAATAGTTAATATATAAGTACCTGTGTTTGTATATGGTTTTAACTTCAGGTAAAGATACTTAAATAAATACATAGTAGAAAAAGAAAAGAGTTTCACTATCATTAAGACGTGGCAGAACCTATTAGGTACAGCCCAGGACTGAGTACATTTGACTGGAACGTACGTGCAAGCTTAGTGCTCAAACCGCCCCCCGACGGAATACTTGACGGTGGTACCGGGGGGATCGGTACATGGACAGTAGGAGGTTTAGTTCGGGTTAAAGTCCCACCCTGACGGGTACAGGCTTTCGATGCTTCCTCCTCGTAAAAAAAAAACATATGTACATACATATGTACATACATGGTACGAAATCATGCACTAATCGCGCGCTGTGATTTTGATTCAAACTCAACATGTGAAAACACATTTACATGTATGGCTGTAGCTGAGTGTGCAAAGACGCTTGATACAATTGGTTGCTACCAGGAGCGTCCGGGTTCAATTACCATGAGACTAAATTTTTTTCTTCTTAATTTTAATTTCGTATAACGAAAAGGCATCTGTGCACTTCGCAACGACATATTTTATAACGTGCATACTCAAATTTAAAACGATTTGGGTTGGTGCTCTTTCATATGCGTATTTTTTTTTAATTTAGCACGTTTTTTTTAATTCTAAAATTTGTTTCCCTCAGTGTACGATTACTTCCTAACTTATGTTAGTATTAGTTGAATTTTTAGTGGGTTAGTTTTATTGAACATGCTTTTCATATTTTTTTATTTCATTCAGTAAAGCTATGCGGCCGTCAAAGCGTCAACCTTTAATAACATATAGCCAAAATCAAAGCTTTAGAAGCCTTACGCGCAGAGCGTCGTGCATACATAATTATGTACGTATATTTACGAGAAATCTGGTACGAAAAATCATCACATTGAAAATTAAAAGAGGATCATGTAAGTTCAGATATATATCTTCTTTACAGCTTTAGTCTGGTTTGGTTGGTAGTTAGTTAGTTAGTTATGTTCGAGTATGAACCATATTTTTATAAAAAATTATCTCAAATAAATAAGAATAACAAACTTTGCATACCACCAGCCATCTAACTCCATCTACATCTTTAGTTTTGGAGCTAAATGACATCTTTCTGAAATAGGCTGCAACTGCAATATGCACAAGGAATCTAAAACTTTAATTTTATCTATATGCATATGCAGTTATTTCTAAAAGATATTTTTCTGTTACCAAACAATATCACCTTTACTGTCTTATCAAATTTATGAACTATATCTCATTTTGAAGGGGCGAAGCTGACGTACATGCGAAAAATATCCTCTTGTTCAAATTTAGTTATTTATTAATAGAACTGGTTTTAAAAATCTGAAGGCACTGTATTCGGTCAATAAAGCGCCATATCTTCTATAATATTCCACCAAATTGAATGATTGAAATACCATTTTGAAGGAGGATTGGTTGAGGCAAAAAATAAAAACTTTTTAGTAGGGTTGCACCCTTAACCAAAAGTAATAATTTTGAAGAGGGTTGCCTACAATTTAAATATTTAAATCTATATACATATGTATAAAACAAAGTTCCTTACGTAATACCGAACATATCTCTAGAATGAACTGTGCTATGTGAGCTGTATTTTCCGTTGTGTCTGTCTCTACCCAAGAAAAATTCCGAACCAAAAATTACGGGAAAATTTATTTCCCATAGATTTTCTACACGAATTTTTCTATAATAAAATGAAATGAAATGGTTGCCCAGGTTCAAAATTGTATCAATTATAAACAATTATGTCGGTTAGGTTGCCGATTTGAAAAATATATGATGGAATTTTGATTAAAAATATTATGAAACTCATGATATTTTTTTTTCCTCCGGTTCACTTTTCATTTTTCGTTTCCGTGTATTCACTACGGGCCACAGTGGTTCAGAGCTCACATCTAGCACGACAAAATTCGTATCTCCTGCGAACCATGGCGGATTATTCTCAACTTTTAACATAGTAATCTACTTTAGAAGGGGCACATTTGAAGCTAAATCTTGCTTCGATACCTCTACCGGTACCGGAGTTATAGCCTAAAATATGGTCACAAGAAATGGATAAGATTCAATTACCGTAAAATTATAAAAAGATATGACAATATCAGTGTCAAATGAAAGTAATCTGACGTGTTTTAATCCATACATATTTTCGGGTTGCCACCCAGTCAAAATTTTAAAGCTATGGTACAATATCCGTTTTAATAATATTTCCGAGAGAATAATTTCTATAAGGGCCAAATTCACAGTGCGTATTTAACTCAGAAACGGTAGTTAACTACAGATTTTTGTACTGAATTTGGCCCTAAATGAATGTGTTTTTATGTTTTGTCAATCATACATGAACTTCCAATTATTATGCACATTTTTACGTTTTTCCAACACCCACATAAAACAGTAAAATTTGTTTTTCATAATATTGTTTTTATTTCGTTGAAACTCTGTTCTCTTATCAAAATTTAAGTTTATAGTTTAGTATGAAAATAAGTGTACCCAACTTCATATATTTTTGTAGATCGAAGACTTATAAAACCACAACCTTAAATTCTGTTCGGCTACTAAGAGAGTAGCTCAAGAGAAAAATAAAAGTTCTTTATATTAATAAGGGAAGATAGAAGTAAAAACAGTTCAGGGGACTATTTTATAACACGATGAAATCTGAAGTTCATAAAAGATATGTACATAGTTTGAGAAAAAACCTGGAGTCAGTAGCGATACTAGTTTGTCCTATAAATTTCATTAAGTAATTCAGTGTGTGGCGCTTTAAGCAGATTCATCGCATCTGGCTCCAGTTTTTTTTCTTTTTACTGCATTTTCTTTGTAAACTTAATTCAGCTATTATAGGATCTGATGATAGCAAAAATTAGTTTAAAATATCGACATTAGTATGTTTTGCACTATCTTTTCTACTTCTGTGTTCTCTTATGAATTTAAAATCCTTATTTTTTGCTTCTTGTGCTTCCTTTTCTTAGATGACCGATAGGTAAAATTGCATGCTTTATAACCTCTGATCCGTGGGTAAGAAATCTGTATAAATAAATATATTATATATATATATATAAATAAATTGAAATTGAATATTAGGAAGTAACTTATGTACTTCTTAGGTAATTATAAAAAGCTGGCAACCTTTATTGGACAAGATCTTTTAATTTAGTTGAAAAATAAGATATGTAACTAATACAAACTTCTGTACAAGTCGTTAGTGCAGTCGAAAATACATACATATATTATCATAATAATGTAAACCATCCAAAATGTATGTACATTTGCATGAAAATTTGGCCAACTAACTTATGCACTTTTTTTAAATCTTCGGTGAAAATGTTTTTTAATAAATAAAATCTTTCCTTTTAAACGAGATGTAACTTAAAGTAAATTATCTTTAATTCCCCTTTTCGCTTATAAACGTAATATAGAAAAACAAATAAAAGCATAAATGGTAGCTGAAAGTAAATGAGATTATAAACTCCAAGAAATGCACGTTTGATCAGAGGACTTTATTTTATCGAAAATTTTTTTTAAATATTTTCTTACTTTGGTAACGTCATACGTTAAAAATACCCATCATTTCAGGATAATTTTCTTGTTTTGTCATGACTCACATATTTTACTGTAAATATGAGTGGTGGTTTATTGTTTTTGCTTATGTCAGAAATTTGAATTAAGTCGCACTAAAATTGAGTTCTGACCCATAGTGCGGGCGGATGAAAAAATTTCGGGCGAATTTTATTTAGGTATATCTTTCCATTGCTTCAAAGATAGTTAGAATTCTTCGACATTGCGCTTTCAGTGTTCGTAAACCATTTGCCGATCAGAATATGAAACATTGGCTCACGCAACCGCAATTTACAAAGAGTGGCGATTAGCAGTGCAAATAAGATTTTAAAGCTAAAAAAAAATATTTTTGATCCCAAATAATCTTCATTTAAAAATACCTAAAAAGAAACACAAAATTCGATATTGGCTTTACGGCTGTAAACAGCCCTTATTATGCTGGTTGAAAAAATTACCAATTTCAATTTATAAAGTCCGTTTTATAACAACTTAAACTTAAAATGAATATTGCCTCGTGTCATCACAAAATTTGTAGCACAGTTTACATATGTATATATACACTGGCGAAAATATAAACAGGGACGCGACATTTTGCAAATTTTAACCGATTTCAAAGAAGGAGGAGTTTATCAATTCGTGCGAATATTTGTTTTTTATGTATATATGTTACCGCATAACTTTGGATTTCGATAATTCCTTTTTATCGGAAAGGTGGTATCGCAAGTCCAAACCTCAATTTTTAAATAAAAGTTCAGAAAATTCGACAAAGTTCCATAACAATTTTGAGCTTTTTAATTAGATTTTTTATTGATATTTTTACATGGACGTTGTTTTATAAAGCTTACCGCTCCTTTTTTTCTCTTTATATGTACATTTATCCATGGAGACCCATCAGCAAATGTTTCTTAAATGGCTGTTTACTTGAAATTGTTGTCATGTTGTCATTTAAACTAGAGGGGATACAAAAGACCGTTTGTTCTTTTCCTCCACTCTCTAGCTCTGCACTAGAGTATATATTTTACTGTGCGAGAAAAGAAGGAAGATAATATTGTAGGGGATTTCGTATTTCATGTTTCTTCTTCCTTTATTTGCTGCTTACAATGGTGTAGCAAGGATAATATAAATAAGTTAACAATTTTAACTTTAACTTCAAAAATCTTACATCATACACAAAAATCTTCATGCTGAAGATATTCTCAGTGTAAAATTTAACTTTTTTAAAAATCTTTTTTGAAGATTTTTAATAAAAAACAGCACAAAAAATCTTAATTTGCAAGATAAATCTTGACTTATGGCAACGCTGATAGTGTATTGTTAGCGCTCAGGAACATTATGAGAAAGGGAACACAAACTTTTCGTACTTGTTGTTTTCGTACTCAGCTGTTGAGTATGGCGAACTTCTGTGTTTAAAGCTTGATCCAGCTGATGTGATTTGCTAATTTACAACGCGTAAAACTTTCGTTCGGAGACAACAGGATTGACTTCCGCAGGGTTTAAATTCAAATTACCTTCATAATCCATGAGCTAATTTTTGTATGCGAATTACCAGAATAAGGACGATTCTTAATAAATGGACACAAATGAATGAGTTATAGGATTTTAACTCAAATAAGTTTTATCTATACAGATTCACTATCGAACCAGATCATTGTTCCATACAGTGAATGTAGAGAAAAAAAGTTATTCAAATTTATTTCATTGGCAACTCTGATATCGAAATTGATCAGCGTTGTGAGATTAAAGCTCGCTATACAGTTCAATGCGAGCGTGAACGTGAACATTCATAAAGCCAAAGAATTCGATTTGTATTCTTATGCACGCTCACACAAATCTGTCATAGGGTTGTTCGACTTTCAAAGTCGACTGCTCAACGAAGAAAAGTGGACTTTTTTCGACTTTTTAATAAAAAAAGTTTACTATACTCTTCAATTAAGTCATACATTAAATATAAACAGAAGTGTCAGAATATGCCAAAATGCTGGGTAAAGACAACCACACACTATAGGATTGTTCCAGTTAATGTTGGTTGCGAGGGTTTTTAAAATCTGATATTTTTGAACAATAAATAAATAAAAAATCAAAAGAATTAAAAAAAAATCTAAAAAGTTTCTTGAATCGATATTAGGTAATTGTGAACCACTTTTTTGAAATCTTTTACCATGCGAGAACATTCCTTATTATTTTACCTCCAATTTACAATACAATTTTAGGGAGCCTCTGATTTGCTCACATATTAAGAATCAGCCGTAAATTACGATAGTGATAAAATGGTTTTTTTCAAATGTGCACTTTAATATAAATTTTAAAGTAAAACTGATGGAATCATAGCGCGTTCAAATTACTCACAAATGCAAGTTGGTCTAAGTGCTTTCCGGGAATTCGATTTCTAAGCTTCGTTGCTATAAGACCAGTTTGACAGAAAAGCCTTTCCCATGGAACAGAGGTGGCGAGTATTGGTAGAAATTTTTTATAATTTTTTATAAACATAGGGTTATTCTCCACTTAAAGTAGCCCAGTAGGATTGGGGTTATCCACACGACTTATGTCGCATCTCAACTGGAATTCCACCAGCAACATTCTGATCGGTTACTAAAATTTTGTATCTTTCGGATTGTTAAAATGCGAACGAATGACTGTCTGTAAAAAGGTACATAGAGAAAACCTTTCTTGCACGAAATTATTACAATAAACAGCTATATCCTACCTCATTATTAACTGGAGATTTTGGAGATAAATGTATTAATTTCATCTACAGAAGAAGGTCGCATTATTTTTAAAATCGTACAATAATTTTAAGCGCTGCTCTTGAATTATTTGACAATGTTGTTGTACTGTTATTAAATTCATTTCTCTACCGCACTTTTCACATTTTACTATAGTTTTATTGGCATTTTTTTAATAAGACCAAACAGCACTACGCGCCTTTGTTAGAAGAAAAGTCTAAATTTGAGAGACGACAAGAGTGAAAGTCGATCACTAAAATTCGACTTTCAGGAGTAAAATGTCGATTTTGGTCGAAACTCGAAGTCAACTTTACCATCCCTAATCTGTCAACACATCTCGTTCAAATGCGAATGCTTTGCGTACGCACACTCTTGAGTGTGAGCTTGAAAAAAGGGCATATTTTACATTTTAAATCTATAAATCTGAAAAATATTTTAACTCTCTATATCTTGATAATTACTAGAAATAAACTAATTTTTATAAGGTAATTGGTTGAGCTACGCCGTACTAGGTAGCTATTGCAAAAGGTGAAGTAATAAAGAAGTTATTAGTCAAAATAAAAAGTTCACTTTCATGGTCGCAACTTCGTCACACACAACGCTTTGGTTAGGTTATTTCAAATGGCA
>NW_023458557.1:61972862-61991596 GCF_013731165.1 Rhagoletis pomonella
GTTTTTCTATACCAGTAATTATAGAAAATGTTTGCGTGTATACTTATATATTTATACTAGCAGTACCCCGGTGTGCTTCTCTACACCAAATATTGAAAAACGAATGAAAAGTCCTGGAATTTTTCTATATGAAAATTTATCATTTGTTTTATTTCAAAATTTTTGATTCTTTATTTTAAATCTTAATCCAACACATTTGGATATACAACATTTTTTGTTTTTCCATCTTGGGTATGAATAAATAAACAATTTGGAATGCTAACTCTTGAACAGGCCAATTCCAGTAATCTACCACAAATATTTCAAGAGATATACCAGATGAAAATTTTTGTTAGTATGGGTGGTGCCACGCCCCCTTTTCCGAATTCGGGGAAACTTAACACAAACCATCTGCATAATAGCCCGACTATGCCGTATAAATTTGGTTGAAATCTTGCCCTTATTCTTTATATATAAGACGTGAGGTGCCACGCCCTCTTCTCCAATACCGCCCATTTTTATCCATGAGTATACCTCTATACCAACTTCCAGTACTCTACCACAAATATTTCAAGAGATATACAATAAAAAAATTTTAGTTAGTATGGAAGGTGCCACACCCCCTTTTACGAATTCGGGCAAACTTCACATAAATCATCTGCATGATAGCCTGAATATGCCGTATAAATTTGGTTGAATTCGGTGAAGCCGTTCTCAAGTTATAAGCTCACACCAAAAACGTGTACTTATTTGTATAAATAAGATACATACATATGTCACGCCCCTTTTCCAAATTTGGGCAAACTCCACATAAAATATCTGCATGACGGCCCGAATATGCCGCATAAATTTGGTTGAATTCGGTGAAGCCGTTCTAAAGTTATATTGTCACACCAAAAACGTTCACTTATTTTTATATTTTAGTTAGTATGGGTGGTGCCACGCCCCCTCTTCCGAATTCGGGAAAACTTCGCATAAACCATCTGCATGATAAATCGAATATGCCACATAAATTTGGTTGAATTCGGTGAAGCTGTTGTCAAGTTATGAGGTCACACCAAAAAAGTGCACTTATTTTTATATATAAGATGTAGGTAAAAAAGTTTAGCTACCATTTTTAGCCACAACGACGATTTTTAGCCCTTTTTTAGCTGGAATTTAGCTACCACTAAAAACGTTTCGCGGCAACACTGGTGACAGCACAAATTGCCTACTCGAGCCTGATGCTCTCAATGATTTCTTCATTAATCGTACTTCCTCCTGCTTACCTTCTCCACAGCCCCCTTTCTCGTGCTCCCTTACACCGAATTCTGAAATGTTTGAGTTTAGTGGTGTATCCGAGTTTGATGTAGTTAGATGTACTAACAAAATACGATCTAACGCAATTGGTGAAGACGGAATTCCATTAAGGTTTGTTAAAGTAATCTTGCCGCTCATCTTACCTACATTGACTCACATCATTAACCATTGTTTTACAACCTCATGCTTCCCTGATGCTTGGAAGATTGCAACAGTGATTCCAGTCGCTAAAAATAAATCTGCATGTAGTCCTTGTGACTTCCGTCCAATTAGTATCTTGCCTGTCTTGTCTAAAGTAATTGAGTCCTTAATGTCTGAACAAATATATCTCAATAAATTCAGGTTACTGTCTCCATCTCAGTCAGGGTTTAGAGCTAAACACAGCTGCTCCACAGCTGTGATTAAAATACTTGACGACATACGGATATCCTTTTATAAAAACAATTTGACAATATTATGCCTTTTAGACTTTTCCAAAGCTTTTGACTCAGTTAGCCATGACCTACTTTGCTCTAAACTTATGAATTACTTTGGGTTTAGTGAACTTGCTGTCCGATTAATGACAAGCTACTTGTCCGGCAGAGCTCAGAGAGTAAAAATTGGTTATGAAGTATCCGAACTTAGACCGCTAACAACGGGTGTACCCTAAGGCTCTATTATGGGACCATTACTATTTAGCATGTTCATTAATGACATATTTAATACTTGTCAACATGCAAAAATACATGCTTATGCGGATGATATTCAAATTTATTTGTCAGGGGCTCATGACGACGTGGTTAATTTGTGCGCGGATTTCAATAGTGATTTATCGTCTATATCCTCATGGTCTGTGAGAAACGGTCTATGTCTTAATAGTGAAAAGTCATTTGTTTTACCAGCATGTAAAAGAAATATTAATTGTAATGTGATGCCTTCTCTGTACATTGGTGATAAGTCCCTTAAGTTTGTGTCAAAAGTAACTAACCTAGGTTTTGTTATAAACACTAGTTTAACCTGCATTGATCATATTAGTTCCGTTGTCGGCAAAGTATATTATACTCTGCGGAATTTAAGAATGTCTGCTACTTTTACACCGGTGTGCATTAGGCGTAAACTCGCCATTCAATTAATATTGCCTATAATATGTTACTCGGAATTAATCTACAGTAAGCTGGACTCACAATCTGCTCATAAAATTGATGTGGTATTCAATCACGTTACGCGGTATGTTTTTGGGTTGGCGAAATACGATCATATATCTGAATGGAAATCACTGCTCTTGGGATGCAGTATTTTTGAATACTTGAAGGCTAGAAATTGCATTTTTCTATTTCGCCTTATGATGGATAAGGAACCTAGCTATCTGTTTGAAAAATTGTCTTTCCCGAAATCTGCGCGCCTAACGGAATTGATCGTGCCCAACTATAATTATCTAACATCTGCAAGACAATTTTGTGTTAATGCTATTCGCACCTGGAACTCGATTCCATCTCATATTCGTAATAGTTTGAACATAAGCAACTTTACGAGTCTTTTGTATTCTTATTTTCGTTAAAATGCTATTTCATATCCAAAATTATACTCTGAGGCTCGCTATCTAGTTAGGTATAGGGTAATCAATACATTATTCTTATGTTTTTCCTTATGCTCCACCTGTGATTATCTATAGTTTTGTAAGTTTTTGTTGTTCCTGTTTTTGACTTATATATTACTTAATTTTAAACATTAACATATTTTAATTCTTTATTATAAGTTACAGTTGTACTATAAAAGATCATTGGGATCTTATTGTGCTAATGTTTTATTTTATAATAAATGAAATGAAATAACTCGAGTAAAAATTTAGATTTTAACGAAACTTGGTACGTGTACTTCTTTCGGGCGTAGGATGGATGGTGTTGAAAATAGGCAAAATCGGACAATAACCACGCCTATCTCCAATATAACGGTAGTTTTCATAAATACGAAAACTGCGATATTTTACTAACTACTGAAGACTATTCATTCAAAATTGATATTTACAATAATTTTCAGACGAAAAATAAGAATATTATAAATTTTTGAAAAATGGGCGTAGCTACGCCCACTTAGGTTGCATGTGTATATCTTGGTAACCGCTCCACCAATTTCTCCCAAACTTGGTACAGTTGTCGGCCTTGGTACAGCATACGAAATCGGACAATAACCACGCCCACATCCCATATAACGGTACTTTAGAAAAATACGAAATCTTCGATAAATCAGTAAATTGTGAAGCTAATTTATTCAAAATTGATGCTTGCAACAATCCTTCACCAAGAAATACGTTTGTGATAAGATTTTGGAGAATGGGCGTGGCAACGCCCACTTATGATCACATATATCCATTTCGAAACCGTTCTACCAATTTGTACCGAACTCGGTATGGTTATTGGGCTTGCTAACTAAAAGCAACACGTTGAAAATTATTGAAATCGGACTAAAATTACGGCCACTTTTCATAAAACTGTAAATTTCAGAAATGCTTGGAACTTCTATATTTCAAAATTTAATTACGCTAATTCACTAATAATTTATACTAACAACAATCCCCTGAAAAGAAGTAACATTATTTGGAATTTTGGAAAATGGGCATGATACCGCCCACATATGATTAGATGTATAAGTTTATCTCATTATGTCTAACTGAGCGTTCTATCGAAGATGTTTAAAATAGGTGTAAAACCACCCCAGCTTACCGTTGTTATTATTATTTTTGGGGGATAGAGCACTGCGACCTTAAGATCCTGTATCCGAGAGAAACTTTAGTATGGAACCTAAATCTACGGATTTAACTTCGCCTTTGGTTATCAGATGTTCCACCCAGGTGTCTTTTGCGTTTATGTATCAGGGTAGTACGTTATTCTAAGATATGTTATGCAGTCTCGTTTTCCGTCCTGCAAAATCTGCATCACTCATGCAGTTGCATCACTCCCAGTTTAGTCAGGTGATAGTTCAGCCTGCAGTGTCCTATTAAAATTCCTGTAACAATTCTCAAGTTATTCTTTGATAAGCTCATACATTCCTTAAAGCGTTTTACGTTATATGTTCCTAAAAGTGCTTTGGATTGCTCTAGACCTGGTAGATTATCACAGTAGCGATTTCTCTGAGTCTCCTCCTCTAGCCGAACAAATTCAGAGAGAGCCCCTTTTCCGAAGCCGCAGAAGGGCTCTCGGCCGGTGAAAGGGGTTGATGCACCTTTCTTCGCTAGTTTATCGGCAATCTCGTTTCCTTTATTACCAATATGTCCTGGAATCGAGAGCACCCACACCTGATTGGTCAGACCAATAGTATTCAGCTTGTTGAGGCACTCCATCACCAGTTTAGATGTTACCTGGTGAGATCTGAGGGCCTTGATAGCCGCTTGGCTGTCAGTCAAGATCGCAATGTTCTGATTTCGGTAGTTTCGTTTGATATTGAAGTCCGCACATCTTTCTATGGCGTATGCTTCAGCCTGGAAAATAGACGTATGTTTTCCCATGGGTACCGAGTATCTTAACCTTGGTCCAACTACCCCTACCCCGGTACCCTCGTCGGTCAAAGAGCCATCAGTGTACCAGATCATAGTGTTTTGGTTTATCCGATATGTCTCGGATATGCCAGCCCAGCTCTTCTTATTACTCAGATCAGTTTTAAACCTCTTTGTAAAGCTGAACCTCAGATGCATGGTTCCCTCGGGAATTTATTCGTAAGAATATCCAACTTCCCACGACCAAGACAACCTGCTGCCCCGATATTGGTACCAGTCATCCGTAGTAAAGCTCTTCTCGCCTGAGTCTGTATGTGAATATGAAGAGGGGTAAGATCTAAGAGAACCTCCAAGGATGCGGTTGGACAGGTTCTCATAGCTCCCGTTATGTATACGCATGCCAGCCTTTGTATTTTGGAGAGCACTTTGATTGTTCCAAGTTGTGAATTTCTATCGGCCCAAGCGATGGCTCCATAAGCTATCATGGGTCGTACTATTGTCGTGTAGATTCATCTCAGTATCTTTGGTGTGCAGCCCCAACTCTTTCCTGCCATGGACCTACACGTCATAAATGATCTTACAGCTTTCTTCGCAGTTTCTTTTACGTGTGCTTTCCAGAGTAGTTTTTGTATTACTCCTAGGAATTGAACCTCTTTTTGGTACATAATGTTGGCCCATCTAGCCGTATAGCCTTTAGGCTATCAAGTTTGTATTTCCTTGAGAATGGTACTATACTGGTTTTTGCTGGATTTACCTTCAGCCCCACTTTAGCGCACCATTTTTTGGTTACACCTGGATTCTAGGTGTGTTTTCGAATTTTCCCCTGCATATTATTACAATATCGTCGGCGTACCCCTGGCAAGTGTGCCCAGTATCTGTTAGCTCTTGGAGCATAGCAGTCTCCTTATTTTCAAGGCTATCTTGAAGTGCACTTGTACGCGCTGTATAAGGCGGTTTCAGTTGAGCGGCCCGCCATATATGCATGCTGGCGCGAATTCAGCGGATATTTCAATAGGACCGTAGTCCTTACATAGTTATCTATTACCTTTTCTATAGCTTTTAGTACAAATGAGGTAAGGCAGATCGGCCTAAAGGATTTTGGATGAAATGGCTCCTTCTTTCCAACCTTCGGGATTAAAACAACCTTTGCTCTTCTCCACGCATCTGGTATATAACCCAATGCTATGCTGCTTCTAACTATTTTTAATAGCGGTCCAATCACGCATTCTAAGCCCTGCTGTAGCATGCCAGGGAATATTCCATCCACTCCCGGCGACTTCAGTGGTTTGAAGGTGTTCACCGCCCACCTGAGTCGGTACTCAGAGCATATATCCTTAGCCACTAACCAGTTTTCTCTGCTTATTTTACTACTATGCTCAGTCCAATCTGTTTCGAAATAAGATGTAGATCCTGGGAAGTGAGTATCTATGAGAAGTTTGATCTTCTCTTCCTCACTCCCAGTGAAACTCCCATCACTCTTCGGTAGACTTGCGGACGGAATACAGTTCGTTTTTGCCATTATCTTATAGAGTCTTGTAGCCTCCGTAGTATCTTCTATGCTTTCACAGAAGTTCCTAAAGCTCAAACGTTTAGATTACCTTATTTATTTGTTGTACAGAGTTAAATTGTTTCTGTATTCTGACAATTCCCCGGTTCATTTTGCTCGATTGAACAATTTCCGAACTTTGGTTCTAAGTTTACTTAAGCTGTTGTTCAACCAGGGTACATCCCTGGAGGAACGTACCTTGCTTATAGGACAACTGTCTTCATATGCGTCAATGAGCAATTTATTAAAGCGCTCTATAGCAAATTCCAGTTCTGTTTCGTTTCTGATCTTCTGACCCAGCCCAGGTTGGGCTTCGTTCAGCCTCAGGTTGCCTTTGAACTTCTCCCAGCTTGTCTTCCTCGGATTCCTCAAAACTCTATGTACAGGAGCGGTTGCTTCAATGTCAAACCTAATTATTCTATGATCTGACATGAAGGGTTCATTGGATACTCTCCATTCTTTCACCAGCGCTTTCATTGGAGTATTTTCTATGGTTATGTCTAGGACCTCTTCCCTCGCACGGGTCACAAACATTAAAGATTCCTAATTTATTTCTAAGGATAAATTCAAGAAGGTACTCACTTCTTTGGTTGGTCTTATTTGGCCCCTGACGACCCAGGGTTCTTGTACCAGCACTATTCCCAGTGTAGACCTAGCGATAACCGCAGACGCGGCCTTCGCATGGTGTAGGTTTATTTGTGCAACCTTAGTGCTGGTCATCGTCGCAGCTTATGGCGTTCTTCTTCTTCATCCGTTGTCAGGGTTTCGTCAAACTCTGACAACGTGGCTGTCTCCGAGTCGTGATCAGCACAAATGGACATTGAGCCGGGGTCAAAGTCGTCGATACCCTCTATCTCGTGAGGTAGAATACTAACTTCGTCTACTACCGCGCTTCTGGCTGCTTCCACAGCAACCAGCTCAGCCACCTGCTCCAGTATTCCAGGAACACCCGGTGGAGTATTTCGCTTGGTCACCTTCGCCTTCTGTTCCCTGCCCTTGTGCACATGCACTGGAACACTACCAAACCTGTATCGTAGGATACAGTTTTTCTTCTTGGTGCTTCCAACGACCGGTCGTCTATCCCGATCGTCAGCAGTTTACCCGTCTTCTCATCATTGCTCCTGTATACCTTCCATAGGTCGGTATACATTCCCTCATTTTGAGCTATAATGAGGTTCAGTAGTTTCTGCGTGCCCACTGCTGCAGCTTTTGGTAGGTACGTAGTGATCACGTGCACCCTGGGTATGTTGTCCCCATCGCACGTAGTCAGTTCCGCACCCTCCCAACCAGGCAGTTTTGGAACAATTAAGCGTAGCCAATCGGCTGATTCTGCACCCAAGCAGTCGACCAGTATAAAGCCTGGCCGAAAGTGGATGCCGTCGAATTGGAGTATTGACCTCCAACCCTCTCCCATCTCCTCCACAATGGCGTCCTAAATCTTTACCTGATCCTCACGAGTGAGTGTGCTTACCATGTAGCGGTAGTTTTCGGAAAGGTGAAAAACATATATTTAATACTTGCGCCAGGTATAGAGTAGACAGAACTTTGCAACGTTCCGAATAAATAAAATTATTTTGCGTCAGCTTCCAGGGCAGTTAAAAAAGTGCGTATAATTTTCGTCACGAAATTAACATCATAAATTTGTGTTTCTAGTTCACCTTTCGTCACTCGAAATGTCTACCTCAAAGAGGTTTTTATTTGATATACATTTTTTTGGGATAGCAAATTTAAAATAAACAATAATCCAAAAAAAAATCGAATCTAAAAAAAAAAATCAACTAGATTGAAGGAGCTCTATAAAGTGAAATTTTCATACAAATTTTCTATTTATAAAGCAGTTAAAATATTCTTTATTTTTTTTTTTCAAATTTGGGTACAATTGTTTTATTTTTCGTATGGCCAATTTCATAATGAAACACTTAGGGAACATTAGATTACAGATAGTTTTTTGCACAAAGCCGGAAATTTGGATTTATATGGTTTTTGTTAGGAAAAGAGCTTTACTTCCATTAAAAATAAGAAACATCAAATAAACAAAACGTTGCTAAAATGACAAGTCCTAATTTATATTTTGATCACTGTATGTATAACCTATATAACCTATAAACAAGTAAGAGCAGCGCTGTCTTCGGCTATGCCGAAGGCTTCATACCTTTCATGAACATCTGCAAATTTTACTTTGACAGATTACTGCTTTTGAATACATCTGCATATATCGATAGAGGAGTTACATACTTATATAAAAAGTCGCATCTAAACAATCAGAGGTATGGAAGATATACTTTATATGGCACCAATCTAAGTGATTTTCACTGCAATGTGATCGGTATGTAAACCGGTAACACAATTTATTGGGTTTAGTTTCCTACATAAAGGAGATATATGGCAAAAACTGGTATCTGAACAATCAGTGCTATAGGAGATAAAGCTTATACAGCATAGATTTTGATGATTTTCTCAGTAGACTTTGTATTATTATTTATAAAATACCTTACGAAATTTATCGGTTTTAGCTGTTCAAATAAAGGAGTTTTACCGTAAAATCCCATATCTGAACAATCAGATGTATGGAAGATATATGTTGTAGTCATCCGATCCTTGTTATACTCTCTGTAAGTATTTTGTAAATAATGAGTGAAAGTGGTGCGAAATTTCATGTTCCTAGCTGCATAAATGGAGGAGTTATGATAAAAGACCTCATATCTGAACAATCAGTTGTATGGGGTCTGCAGGTTATAGTGACCCGATCTTTGTTATTTTCACTGTAAGTCTTCTGTTGATAATGAGTGAAAACAGCGCGAAATTTCATGGTCCTAGCTACATAAATGGATGAATTATAACGAAAAATCTCATATCTGAACAATCAGTTGTATGGGAGCTATAGGTTATAGTTACCCGATCTTTTTAATTTTCACTGTAAGTTTTCTGTTGATAATTATTGAAAACAGTGCGGAATTTCATGTTCCTAGCGATATAAATGGAGGAGTTATAACGAAAAATTTTATATCTGAACAATCAGTTGTATGGGGGCTATAGGTTATAGTGACCCGATCTTTGTAATTTTCACTGTAAGTATTCTGTTGATAATGGGTGCAAGTACTGCAAAATTTCATGTTCGTAGCTGCATAAATGGAGAAGTTATAACGAAAAATCTCATATCTGAACAATCAGTTGTATGGGAGCTATATGTTATAGTGGTCCGATTCTTCCGGTTCCGACAAATGATTAATACATTATAAAAATACACCCACATACCAAATTTGATACGGATATCTCGAAAACTGAGAGACTAGATTGCATACAAACAGACAGACAGACGGACAGACGGACAGACGGACAGACGGACATGGTTAAATCAACTCAGCTCGACGTTCTGATCATATAAGTATACATTTTAATGGGTCTATCTCTTTTTGTTCTGGTACTTACAAACATCGGACCAAAGTTATAATACCATTTCATGCTCATGAAAGGTATAAAAAGGCAAAATAAAATAACGTAATAAGCTGGAAAAGGCAAAATAAAATAGCGAAATAGGCAGGAAAAGGCACTTAAAAAGACCAAAACTTTAAAATAACACTGGTTTACAGGAAAAATGTTCAACGCACGCCTCTATATAGAATTGCTTGCTGATTCCGCAAATCGGGTTATTTTTTTATTCTATGGATACGTTTTAGAGATATTTTCAGGTACACATGGTGTAAGTATGTGTAACACTCTTTCCTGCTAATTTTTCATACGAAAAATCTTTGCACATTTTCATATGACTACTTATTACTTCTTTATTTATCAATTCAATTTACATATGGAACGGTTGAAACTTTTATATTATCAGATTTTTTCCTCGCTATAATCACTTTTATACCCGAGCGCACTTGTGCACAAGGGTATTATAACTTTGTTCACATAACGGTTGTTTGTAACATGCAAAACGAATCGAGATAGATATAGACAAATGTATACATAAATGATCAGAATGAAAAGATAAATCGATTAAGCGGTGACTGTCTGTTCGTCCGTCCGTCCGTCTGTCCGTCCGTCTGTGCACACGATAACTCGAGTAAGAATTGAGATATCGTAACGAAACTTGGTACGTACACTTCTTTCTGGCGTTGGACGGCTGGTATTGAAAATGGGCGAAATCGGACAATAACCACGCCTACCTCCCACATAACGGCATTTTTTAGAAATACGAAAACTGCGATATTTTAGTAACTACTGAAGATTATTCACTCAAAATTGATATTTACAGTAAGTTTTAGATGAAAAATAAGAATATTATAAATTTTTTTATGGTTACATATGTATATCTTGGTAACCGCTGCACCAATTTCTTCCAAACTTGGCGCAGTTGTTGACCTTGGTATAGTATACGAAATGGCCGCAAACTTTTAAAATCGGGCAATAAAACCGCCTACCTCCCATATAACAGTAATTTTCAGAAATACGAAAACTGCGATATTTTAGTAACTACTGAAGATTATTCACTCAAAATTGATATTGACTATAAGTTTTAGACAGTTGTTGACCTTGGTATAATATACGAAATGAGCGAAAATTTTTAAAATCGGTCAATAACCATGCCCTTATCCCATATAACGGTATTTTAGAAAAATACGAAAACTGCGATAAATCAGTAAATATTAAAGCTAATTTATTCAAAATTGATGCTTGCAACAACTCTTTACCAAGAAATACGTTTGTGGTAAAATTTTGGAAAATGGGCGTGGCATCGCCCACTTATGATCACATATATGTATATCGGTAACCGTTCTACCAATTTGTACCAAATTTGGTGTGGTTATTGTGCTTGTCACATAGAAGAAAAACGTTGAAAATTATATATGGAATCAGGGAAAGGTAAATCGTGGATATTTTTAATCGAATACACTCTACCTCTTTAGCAGAAAAAAGCTATTTCCATAAAATCCGTTCCCTGCTAATAACTGTTTATAGAGAAAACTACGATCATATACCAACATCATCGAAATGCCGAACACTGAATGTGGGACAAATACAGGACATGAAAAGGAATACAGAACATTTGGCGACCCGTATAATAATAAATAAATTACCAGAACAAAAGGTAAAAAAAGGGGACTGTCCCGTATAATACAGGACGGATGGTCACCGTAGGTATACCTCTGTAACCACTTTATCGATTTCTACCAAACTTGATTCAATTATATCATTGAATCTAACTCAGCATATCATCGAAAACGTTTGGAATCAGGAAAAACAGTCCTGATTATCATGCAAAAGTAATTTAGAGAAAGTTGAAACGACGATATATGGTACCTGCGCCGGGTATATAAACTTGTATTTAATCTCAATAACGCTAGATCGGTTCACCAAATATCCCGCCCCGATTTCACAGCGTACGTCAGTAAGCCCGATCACTTTAGATTTTTTCAACGAAAAAACTCCAGGAAGAAATTTTTTGACGCAGTTTGTTGTCTCCAGTTTAGGTGAACACGAAATTAAAATTTTTCCCCCAATTGCGATATGGAAGGTGTCCGCCATCTTGGATTTTGTGTTTTTACGATTTGCGCGCGAACTTTGCATTTCTCAAAAAAAAGGTAGAGAACAAATTTATAGAGAATTCAATTCCCTCTCAATATTCTTAATATATGAACCATGTTGTTATACTTACAATACAATATACGCACTGTATTTATAAACATGTCTGTCTGTTTGTATGTTTCCACGCACATCACTCGAAAACCAATGCATGGAATTGAATGCAGTTTTCACCGATGTATTTCTAGAGGTCTAACTTAAAATCTAGAAGGAAAAAAACAGAGAGCTGTCACCTGTTTGAAAATTTCGGGTTAGGTAAATTGATAAGAAAAAGTGAATATTTCAATATGGGCGTCAGAAGAAAGAGGTTTAAAAGGGCTTACAGCTGTAAATATTCTTCGAGGGTTTCCACGTGTTTAAAATTTTTCATTTAATTTAATTTATAAGATAAATTGAATATTGCAATATGGGTATCAAACTGAAGGGGTGTTTGAAAAATTTTATTTAATTATATCTATACTTATTATAAAATTGTATTAGCTGATGTCTGTACATTATAGATATTAAAGAAAAATTAATATAGGAGGTCTTTATTAGAGCTAAAGAAGTCAAATCAAAAATTTTTAAAATTATATTGTATATATGTCCGCGCATCACTCGAAAACTAATGCATGGAATCGAATTCAGTTTTCACCGATGTATCGCTAGAGGTCTAACTTAGAATATCGAAGAAAAAATTGAGAGTTGCCATCTGCTTGAAAATTTCAGTTTAAGTAATTTGATATGATTGGCCGGCCGCTGAGGTGTAGTGGAAAAAAGTTTTGAGAAATTGCTCAAAATTCGAAAAAACCGCGCCACTTACCTAATTTTTGGCATTTGTAGCGTATTATTACACTGAGTGAAAAAAATATTAAAATCAAATAGAAACGTAATTGATCTTACTATAAACGTTAACGAAAGAACTGTATATTGGTAAATATACAATTCAATTACGCGCATATTAAAATGACCGCGTTCGTACTGAAAGAGCAGCCGCGAAGTGAATAATCAAGACAAAAACTAAAAAAAAAAATTTAATTTGCATGTTGCTTGCAGTGGAATTCGAACCCGACCATTTCCGGATATCAACAACTTGTGGCAAGCATCTTTGCGCACTCAGCTACACCCAGGCGTATAAATCTGCTTTCAAATATTGAATATCCATCAACACCACCGCACGCGATTTGTACTATGTATGCACGTGTGTGTTGTCGTCGATCTCAGAGTGGCGCTCTGCATGCTTGGGGTGCGTATGTACACTTACATATACATACTCAAATGTGAACAGTCAAATACGTGCGTAATAAATTTTGTAAGAAAATATTATTTTTAAATACGAACATTTTTAAACGATAATCAAATATAATGTATTCATTTTTACTATGCATTATTTCCCTCAGTGTAGCAATAAACAATTGTTTAAATAAATGATAGGCACATGAAAATTGTAGGGAATCGAATTGTGTAAAAATTTGTTCTCCACCTTTTTTCGCGAGAAATGCAAAATTCGCCCGCAAATCGTAAAAAACACAAAATCCAAGATGGCGGACCTTGCCCATATCGCAATTGGGGAAAAATTTTCATTTTGTGTTCACCTAAACAGGAGAATTTTTTTTCTTCTTACGTCGATTTTGGTCTTGACTGATCGGGCTAAGTGACGAAATCATAGCATTCACACATACATACATTCATACATACATACAAAAAGATAAAAAGATTACTATAAAAATCAGAAAGCGACATACTTTTTCTTCTTATATGGCGCTGTAACCGCTTAAGCGATTTTGCACGCCAGTCGACATACACAGCCTACAATTTATTATATTGAAATGCTATATCTATATATTAATACGCTAACATAAATTTTGTCTCCGTTCGTTTGGCGATTCTACCGAACCGATTTCAAAACCAAGAACACCGTTGGAAAGGCATTTTTCCGTCGTCTAAACATTTTCGAATTGTGTATAGATGTTGCTGCAGCAAATTCAATTTGACATGTTTCGCCTGTTGTTTCACTACAGATTTGAAATTAAGCTTTGAAATAAAGATAAATATGAAGATGAAGAAATAAATGATAACACTGAAGTAAAAAAAGAAGGCAAAAGTGAAGATAAAGACGAAAATGGAGACAATGGCAGATACATAAGAATTAGGGTAACTGAAAGGGTAAGAACATTTCTTGAATTTATGAAGTGAAACTTCTTTAACGCCAGTTGGTTGGTTGGGAGTAAATTGTCAAATTCAAGGGGAATAATGCACATGGAAATGGTTCTCAGCGGTTTAGCGGTTTGAGAATAAAAACAAAAACAAAGATGCCTAGAGGGGCACCCTGAAATTGTGCATATGGAAACTGTGCATACGAAATAATGCATATGAAAAAAACCGAAATAATGCATACGAAAAAAACCGAAATAATGCATATATGCACAGTTTCGGTTGAAAACCGAAATAATGCATATGAAAATAACCGAAATAATGCATATATGCACAGTTTCGGTTAAAAACCGCAATAATGCATATTAGAAAAACCGAAATTATGCATATGCACTCTTTCGTTTGAAAACCGAAATAATGCATATGAAAAAAACCGAAATAATGCATATATGCACAGTTTCGGTTGAAAACCGAAATAATGCATATGAAAAACCCGAAATAATGCATGCATGCACACTTTCATTTGAAAACCGAAATAACGCATATGAGAAAAACGAAGTAACGCATACATGCACAGTTTCGACTCAAAACCGAAGTAATGCATATGACAAAAACCGAAATAGTGCATACATGAAAACGAACTTCTTTCTGAGTAGGCGGCCTTCGGCCGCGCTTAGGGATTATAACCCTTACTAAGTAGAATTCTCCTTTCTGTGTTGCCGGAAAAGGGGGCCGGAAGTATTTTTGCGCAGAACTTCTTTCTGCGTAGGCGGCCTTCGGCCGCGCTTAGGGATTATAACCCTTACTAAGTAGAATTCTCCTTTCTGTGTTGCCGGAAAAGAAGGGCGGAAGTATTTTTGCGCAGAACTTCTCTCTGCGTAGGCGGCCTTCGGCCGCGCTTAGGGATTATAACCCTTACTAAGTAGAATTCTCCTTTCTGTATTGCCGGAAAAGAAGGGCGGACGTATTTTTGCGCAGAACTTTCCTCTGCGTAGACGGCTTTCAGCCGCGCTTAGGGATTAAAACCCTTACTAAGTAGAAGTAAATAATTCATATTAGAAAAAACGAAATTATCCATATGCACACTTTCGTTAGAAAACCGAAATAATGCATATAACAAAAACCGAAATAATGCATGCATGCACAATTTCAGTTCAAAACCGAAATAATGCATATGGCAAAAACCGAAATAAAGCATACATGCACAGTTTCGGATGAAAACGGAAATAATGCATATGTGAAAGACGAAGGTATGCATACATGCACAGTTTCGGTTGAAAACCGAAATAATGCATATAACAAAAACCGAAATAATGCATGCACGCACAGTTTCGGTTGAAAACCGAAATAATGCATATGAAAAACCCGAAGTAATGCATACATGCACAGTTTCGGTTGAAAACCGAAATAATGCATATGAGAAAATACCGAAATTATGCATATGCATACTTTCGTTTTAAAAGCGAAATAATGCATATGAAAAAAAACGAAGTAATGCATACATGCACAGTTTCGGTTTAAAACCGAAATAATGCATATGGTAAAAACCGAAATAAAGCATACATGCACAGTTTCGGTTGAAACCGAAATAATGTCTAAATGCACAGTTTCCATATGCGCAATTTCGGTGCCCCGCCTGGAGGTACAGGCAAAACCGAAGATCAAAGTAAATTAAAACACTTTAAGGTAAAGGTGAAGAGGAATATGCAAAAATAAAGATAAATATGAAGAAAAGGATGAGGATGAAGATCGATATTGTTATCGATATAAAACCGGATATTTTTATCGATATAATAATCGATATTGCTATCGATAAAATAATCGATATTGTTATCGATACTGTTATTGATTAAATCCCCGCTATTGTAATCGATAAAATAATCAATATAATAATCGATATTGTTATCGATACAATAATGGATATTGTTATCGGTATAATAATCGATTAAACAATTGATTTTGTTATCGACTTAGTCATTTATATGTTAACGATAGGTGCAATAATCGCTATTGATGATTGTTATATTTATCGATGAGTTAATCGATTTTACAATCGCATTTTTCTATATGTTTATGGATATTGTTATCGGTATTTTTATCGACACAGTTATCAACAGGGTTATCGATACACTAATCGGAACACGGAATGTGATCACATAACATGACATCACATCACATTTTATCACATGATATAAAGAGACATCACATGATATTACATCACATAATATGATATCACATCACACGATATCACGTGTCATGACATCATATGATATGACATCACATTATATGGCATGACATCACATGATACGACATCGTATGACATGACATGGCATTACATGACGTGGCATCACATGATATGACATCATATGACATGACATGACAGGATATGCCAACACATGACATGACATCCTATCACATCACATAAAATCACGTCACATCTTATCACGTCATCGCACGTCATCTCATCTACGTGAAAAGAAAATGAAAAGGACATAAGCAAAGATGTGAAAGATAAAAACAAAGATGAAGACCAACGTAAAGTTACCGATTTCAAAACCAATAACACCGTTGGAAAGGTAATTTTCTGTAGATGAGCAGAGTTTTTATAGTTTCGAAATTGGTTGAAAATCGTCGTTTAAAAATTTCCATACTTGTGTATGGTTGTTTTTGCAACCTGTTTAATTTAAGCTGTTTCGCATTTTGTTTTACTTCGTATTTGAAATTATACTTTGAAATAAAGATAAATATGAAGATGAAGAAACAAGTGATACCGAGGAAGACAAAAAAAGGCAAAAGTGAAGATAAAGACGAAAATTGATAATGAGAAATACATAACAATTAGGTTAACAGAGGGGGTGAAATTTTCCGATAGGAATCGAAATAAAATCAGGCATAAAGGTTACTGAAATTTATCGAATCATTGAAGTTTATAATTATCGAAATTTATCCATGCTCATTAAGTTATCGCAACGTATCGAATTATTCAAACTGATCAATGTTTATTGAGTTGTCGAAATTTATAGACACAGAAACTTAGTCGACCAAATTTACGGATAGTTATCGAGTTATAAAAACGTGTGGGATTAACGAAATTTGTCAAGTTAAAGAAATGTATCAAGTTAACGATATTTATTGAATTATCATTATTTATAGACTTAACGAAATATATCGAGGTATCGTAATGCATGGAGTTCTTTCAACATACAGAGTTATCGATAATTATTGATCTACTGAAATTGGTTGGTTCAACGAAGCGAAGTTTATGGAACTTTAAAAATATATCGATTTATCGAAATTTCAAGGTTATATAAGCTTATCGATTTATCACTGCTTATCGAATTTAATCGTCTTAACAGAGTGTAATGAGTTATCAAAATGTTTAGATAGTTTTCGAAAAATGTGGAGATGTCAAAAGTAAAAATTTATAAAGGTATCCAAAGTTTTTACATTTTTGAGTTACCGAAAATTATCGAGCCATCGAATTTCACAGTTATCTAAATTGGTCGAGCAAATGAATTTTGTTAAGTTATCGAATTTTAGTGTTCTTGACATTTATCGAACTATCGATATGTATCAAATCATTGAAATTTATCGATAAACCTGAATGTATTGGGGCAATTCCAAGTCCTGCCGAAGTCCTCCAAAGACCTTCTCAGATAAAAAAAAGTTTAGTTAGTTTAGAAGATTTTCCGGTTAGTTAATTTTTACCGTATAAGTTTTGCTACGTGTTAAGTTAGAGAACCTCCCCAAGGCTTCTAAAACTAGAAAAACTGTCGAATTTCGACAGTAACTGGCACTCTAGTGTTATATTAAAATGCCACCTTGTATGCAAATTTATTGAATATTCTTAAGTTTTGCAAGAAGTTAAGCTATTTGTTTATGTTTTTTGTTCTAATGTGGACAATATTTTAACAAAAAAAAATTAGGGAAATTTTACGAAAAAATGTTGCATACATTGTGAAAAATTCCCTGTGCCAATAATTTAAAGCGGCAATGTGCGTACATACATACTACGTGTATAGCAATTTATAATTTTATGTGATTTTTATTCCAACTTTAGTATATGTTTTAAGTAATTTAGAAATATTATCATTGAAGCTTCGTTTTATGAAAATTTTTACGTATGAAATTTTACACTGTTTTGTTTTTCTAAAAGTAGTCCGGCCGACTTCGGGCAAGTGAGAAGCAAATATTACTCGCTCTCAAAGTGGCTCTTAACAGCCCGAGAACCAACCAAATAAATACTAATTTAGCACCTGAGGGCGAGCAAACAAACAGGCTTATTGTGCGTCCCGGTTTCAAGAATGCAGAAGTTGGCAACCGTGTCTCTGCGGTGTGATCATTATCCTGTTGAAAGTGAAACACATTTTCCAAGCCAAGTTTTTGAGCACTTTGCTTTAAATTTGCCTTTAAAATATCAAGATACAATCTCTTATCCATAATTCCGTCAATAAATTCGAGGTTACCCACGTCACCACTCATACATACACCCCCCACGCCACAACACCACCCCGTGATTCACTGTAGGCACTAAGTTTTCCTTATTTAAGCCTATACCTTGCTAAAATTTGGTCTCATCAGAAAATACAACCTTTTCTCAAAACTCTGGTGACTTATTAATGTGCTCATTGGCAAAGGCAATTCGCTTCTGCCCATTTACAAGCGATATGCAAGGCTTCCGCTGTGGTGTAGTGGTAAGCAGTGCGCGCTTCCACTCCGCAGCGCCTG
>NW_023458557.1:61996596-62008379 GCF_013731165.1 Rhagoletis pomonella
AAAAAAAATTGCAACGCTGAACATTTTCGGCTATTTAAAAATTTAAATTGCATTATGGGAAAGTCAAATTTCGTGAATTTTCGCAACAATATTGTCGATTTTGTGAAAAAAGGCGTTGAAATCAAAAAAAAAAGTACGGAAGCGACCACTGGCGGCCCTCAAAAGAAAAAATAAGGCCAGAAATGGATTCCTCGACCTTAAAGACCCCCAAATACACATTTGGCTAGTTTTCAATACAGCAGTTTCAACAGGTGAGCCACTTTTTGAAAAAAAAAACTAGATAGAAAAAATCGCTGGTTCGAAATTCATTTTAGACCTATGATTTCTTGGGCACAAATGCTCGAAATGACCCAAATAATCATAATCGCGATGTGCTTGTTAATTTTTTTGGGCCCCTACAAATCGACCCGCCCTAATGTACATCCTCATGCATATGTTTATATCGTTACTAGTATAGTATAGAAAGGTCATATCTCACATTGCGCTGATATGCAAAAAAGCCACAACTACCTAAAATTTTGTATTGCATAAAAGGCTGAGAGGACTTTTAATTCGATGAAATGCGTCATAATCAATCAAAAAGTGAATTTTGGATTTTTAGCTAGTTACGGTTTTGTATTTCAGCGACGATGTGAGTGACGCCTTTCGTTACTATACTAACGATATGCAAACTTACATATCGTCACCTGAAATACAAAAAGACGTAACAAACAACATCCCTGAAATTCAAAAAGTCATAACCCATAAAAATATCAAAATTCACTTTTTGATTTATATGATGGATATTATCGAATTACAACTCCCCACATCATTTTAGGAAAAAAAATATTTTAGTAACGACTTTTTCCATTTCAGTCGTGATGTTGTTACGTCTTTTTGCATTGCAGGTGACGATATGTACATGCATATCGTCATCAGTGTTGCCAGGTTGATAATTTGGTGGTCATTTTGAAGATTTTTCACTGCCATGACGATTTGACGATTTTCCTGACCCAATGACTATTTTTCTCTATGTGCAAATTTGGCTGGTTCTCAACTTTGCAGATAGTTACGCAGACAACTAAAAATTGAGAGTTTACCTTTTCTGCTAATACATAATTGTCGTATCGAAATTATATCATGTGGCAGCACTAATAGTAGTTATCGATAAGTAGTTTTATTTTTTGTTCCATCACTATTTGGTTTAGTTTTTGGCGGTCGTAATTTGTTGTGACGTTGTGTACTGGTGCATATTTTATTGAGCGAAAGCAATTATGAATAAGTTCTTTATAAAAACTAAATGCGCATCGTAAAGTTGCAGTTTGAAAAAAAGATGAAAATGTGATTTTATTGCAATTATTATTTTTTTTTAAGAAATGCGTATTTTTAAAATTCGTAAAAAAGTTCAACTTTTATTTTTTACCTATAGCAATCAGAAGCTAGAACAAAATGAAAAAAAAAATACCAAAAGAGTTTCCTGGGCATGTTTATTAAAATTTTTTATATGTTGTTGACTTTTACAAGCTAAAGACTTTTGAAAGGCATACTGACGATACCTCACTTCAATGACCTGGCAACACTGACCGTCACTATCAATTGCAGAAGGCCCTCTATAAAATATAGTAGAAAGAGTAGAAAAAACGGTTCGCTGTTGTCTTTTGTACAAGTATGTAAATAAAGCAGCGGAGTTCGATGTCAGCGGTATCCGAGTTGTAAAAACCGCGCACAACAATCCGGTGGGTCTTAGGTTCGATCCCCGGTCGGAGCGCTTGTAAAGTTTTCATTTTTTATTATTTTTTAAGGTTTTGTTTTATTTATAAATTTAATTTTGCTTTATATTTTTAGTATATTTTATTCATATGATATTAAATTTTCCTTAAAATTTTTAAAGTTGAAATTTGCTAAAGAGAGTCGACAACAACTATAATTACATAAAAAAATAAATAAAAGCAATAATAAAATTAATAAAAAATAAATAAATGGAAATCCTACCGGTCGTGGGACTCCAACCCACGACCTCGGTATTAATTCGCATTACTGCGCCTTAGTGATTTCAACTTAAACCAAAAATTTTGACTTTACAGACTATTTTTGCTTTTAAACGCTCTTTTGCATGCAATGCATGCATTGGCCAACGCAAAAGTTCTTATTAGGCGCCGCGAAGTAAGCGGCCATTGGCTAGTTAACTAATAGTAAATTAAAAAATGTTATATAAAATAAAGCAAAAAAAATTAACTGAAATAAAATAAATTAAAATTAAATATAAAAATCAAATAAAATAAAAAAATATAAAAAATATAAATAAAAACAAAAAAAACAGCATCCCACTCCACTCGGCTACCGCGGACGCAAGTAACGGATGCTTTGCTTGCTTACTTGTGCATGTTTTTATCAGTATTGTCATCGAAAATTCCCCGGATCCCAGTTCATTCCAAAAAATTTTTTTGAATTTGTTCGGCTGCTTATGCGCATTTTAAAGAGGCAAATGCATGAGTCAAAGCAAATAAAGGCTGCTTTTGCAAATAATCGAGCACGGTTGCCAACCGTATTATACGGATAACAACACTGGTAAAAACGGCCAGCTGTTATCTTTTGTACAAGTAAGCAAACAAGCGGTCCGAGTGGTGAGCTTTGCGTGCTACAAATCCCATTTAAATTGCAAAGACCCTTGCACGGTGCAAGGATTGCACGGTAAAAACCGGTAATCCAATGGAACAGCTTTGCAAACCGTGCAATCCCTGCACCGTGCAAGGGCTTTGCAAGACTGCTAGAATACCCCTACTACTATGATGTGCAAAAAACATAAATTTGCGTATATCCTATCCCAATATCCCCGAAGTTCAAAATCTAATTTACCCTATCGATGCAGTCCAATTTCATATTGTGCCACAAAAGAAAACAAAGGAATATCTGGATTTTATACGGGTGACAAATGGTCTCGCTTATTTGCATAACTAGCCTTTATTTTTTTAAACTCATGCATTTTGAGTTTTCGATGAGAGCACTGGTAAAAACGGCCAGCTACTTATTGTCTTTTGTTCAAGTAAGCAAACAATGAAGGTGAGTTTGGTGCCCGCGGTAACCGAGCGGTGAGAGTTGCATGCTACAAGACTGTAGCTGCCGGGTTCGATCCTCGGTTGGAGCGATTGGAAAAATTTTTTGCTTTTATTATTATTTATTTAGTTTTTTTTTATTTGATTTATACATTTGATTTTACTTTATTTTTTTCATTTGCTTTATTTTATATCACATTTTTTATTTTGCTATTAGTTAATTTAACTTTTTAGAGCTGAATTTTATTAGAAAGTCAACAACAACTAACTGAAAGCAAGGTTAGAAAATATATAACTTATAAAAAGTTTAATAGAAACGAAATAAGTGAAAAATTTACTGACCGTGGGACTGGAACCCACGACCTTGCGGCTCGTTAATCCGCAAGACTGCCGTCTGTTATACAGTTGACAAACCGGCTCGATTATTTGCATTTGCAGCCTTTATTTGCTTTGACTCACACGTTTTCCTCTTTAAAATGCGCATAAGCAGTCGAACAAATGCAAACATTTTTGGGAATTAACTCGGACCCGGGAATTTTCGATGACAACACTGCTAAAAACGGCCAGCTGTTAGCTTCTGAACAAGTAAGCAAACAAAAAATTGCGTCGGGTGTCGAGTGAGTGTTGCGGGCTACAAGCCTGTAGCTGCCAGGTTCAATTCTCGGTTGGAGCGATTGCGTTTTTTTTTTATTTTTTTTTTTGTATTTTTTATTTTTTATTTTTTCTTATTACTAGACATCGGAATTCTATAAAATTTGTATATGCAGAAAATATGAAAAAATATGCAAAATATACGCAAAAGATATGCAAATAATATGCAATCAATACTTATGTTTGCTTTTGAATTAAATCAAAACAAGTCCCTGCATAGTCATTTTATATACAAATCCAGCTTTAACCCTGTTGTTTATTTGGTACATCTATTAATTTTTAGTATGTTGTGGACTACATCTATTCTATAGATGAATGTGCGTTCATATGTATGTAATATAAAGCAAAGTAGCTTAAAGTTTGTCACCGATAAACTCTATGGTTCCGCGGTCTGATTGTCTCGGCGAGGAGAAGGTTCATAAATATCTAGGTTAGAAAATGTAAAGGATTGCCACCTCTTAAACAATTAAATTCAATTAAGGGAAATAAATTATTACAATATGGATATCAATCGAAATGGTTTTGAAAAGGCTTTACTGGTCAACTTTACTGTTTCAAAAAATCAAATTCAATTTGAATTTAGGGAAATAAGTAATGCTGAAATGTATATCACAATAGATATGGGTGTCAGATGAAAGAGGTTTAAGAAGTTTGCAGTTTGAAAGCATTTTAAAGGGAGTTGCCATTTGTTTAAAAAGTAGAATTTTATTAAATTATGCATAAGTTATATGAAATATAAAAATATGGGTGTCAAACGAAAGAGTGTTGAGAAATCTTTAGGCTAATTATTAAGATTAATTTGGAAAGTTTGAAGAGGCTTAAGCCACCTCTTTAAAACTTAAATTCAATTCAAATTATTCACTGACTTATCTGAATTATTACAAATATGAGTATCAATTGAAATGGCTTAAAAAAGTCTCATTTATAACTAAATGTATAAGCGTGGCCACCTGTTCAAAAATTCAAATGTAACTTAAACTAAGGAGTTTATATCACATTCTGGGTCAAGCAAATGAGGTTTAGGAAGGATTTTGTTTGAAAATATTTAAAAAAATATGAAAATCCCCTATGTTTTGGGTATGTTTGTTGAATTTTATTGAAATAGAAATTTCTTATACTCAACGAAGTACATTTAACACAAATATTTCTGTTCCAACAAACCAAAAAGCTTATAATACGAGGGTGGTTCAATAACTAGAAAATTTTGTTTCGCATTGTAGTATACTGCGTTTTGAAAAAAATAAATTTGTTCCGAAATTGTTGAAGCAATCATATGGAGATAGAGCGACCTCCAGAAAGTTTCTTTCTTATAGTTTTCCAAGGATGTTTTCAAGGGATCTTTAACAGTCAATAATTTCTATTGACCCCTTCAGCCGCATTTCCTTTGTATTTAATTTTTAGATCCTCTCTGATATTTCACAAAAATAACTTTTGGGAAGAGATCACAAAATTTTAGGTCCTTGAACAACGTCCTGTGCACTTTTTATAGAAGCAGGTCGTATAGGGAAATGGATAAGCAACAAGAGCTTTTGGGGAGTTATTGGACAGTTGTTAGCGGTGCTGGATTTGAACATCGTAGATGCGGTTTCGACTACTGCTGAAGTCTAGAGAAAGAAGTCTTATGACTATAACTTCTACTGCTTTGACTTTGTTGCTATTCTTATTTTTCCTAAAACCAAATCGTGCTACAAAACTCAAAAGCCTTGTTAAATTAAACGCTTTTTTTCTTATTTTATTTTAAAGATTTTAGTTCCTTAGCGCAACGCGCGCTATGTGGGACCGCTATAGGGATCTGAAGAGGGACGTATTTGCCGCAATAAGAAGAGAGAGGCCGAAATACGTGAGTGCGAAGAGCTTGAAATGCTGGCCGACAGGAAGAATGCCCGAAAATTTTACCAGAGAGTTAGGCGACTTACGGAAGGTTTAAATACCGGGGCGTACTCCTGTAAGAACAATAATGGCGACCTAGTAACTGATGTCCAGAGCGTACTTAAATTATGGAGGGAACACTTTTCCGCCCTACTAAATGGTAGCAGTTGTGGAGAAGAAGGACCCGAGCCCGCAGTCGATTATGAAGGGAGTCGACGTTCCACCGCCTGACTATGACGAGGTACGTATAGTAATAACGCGGCTGAAAAACAACAAAGCTGCTGGAGCTGACAGCCTGCCAGCAGAGCTATTCAAGTACGGCGGCGAGGAGTTGATAAGGTGCATGCATCAACTCTTGTGCAGAATATGGTCAGATGAACGCATGCCCGACGACTGGAATTTAAGTGTGCTGTGCCCAATCCACAAGAAAGGTGACCCGGCCATTCGCGCCAACTACCGCGGCATCAGCCTTCTAAGCATAGGCTACAAGGTCTTATCGAGCGTATTGTGTGAAAGACTGAAGCCCACCGTCAATGAACTGATTGGGCCTTATCAGTGTGGCTTTAGACCTGGCAAATCCACCATAGACCAGGTATTCACAATACGCCAAATCTTGGAAAAGACCCGCGAGAAAAGGATCGACACTCACCACCTATTTGTCGACTTTAAAGCCGCTTTTGACAGCACTAAAAGGAGTTGCCTATACGCCGCTATGTCTGAATTTGGCATCCCCTCAAAACTCATACGGCTGTGTAAAATGACGTTGAGCAATACCACCAGCTCCGTCAGAATTGGAAAAGACCTCTCCGAGCCGTTCGCCACAAAACGGGGTTTCAGACAGGGCGACTCCCTTTCATGTGACTTCTTTAATCTGATGTTGGAGAAGATAATAAGAGCTGCAGAACTGAACCGCTCAGGAACAATTTACTACAAGAGCGTGCAATTGCTGGCTTATGCCGATGACATCGACATCATCGGTAACAAAAACCGCGAAGTCTGTTCTGCCTTTTCCAAGTTGGATAGGGAAGCAAAGCGCATGGGTCTGGTGGTAAACGAGGACAAGACGAAGTATCTCCTGTCATCAAACAAACAGTCAGCACATTCGCGCCTTGGCACCCACGTCACTGTTGACAGTTACAATTTCGAGAAAGTAGAGAATTTCGTTTACTTGGGAACCAGCATTAACACCGATAATAATGTCAGCATTGAAATCCAACGTAGAATCACTCTTGCCAACAAGTGCTACTTTGGACTGAGTAGGCAATTCAGGAGTAAAGTCCTCTCTCGACGTACGAAAACCACGCTCTATAAGTCACTCATCATGCCCGTGCTGGTATATGGCGCAGAAGCATGGACAATGACAACATCCGATGAGGCGGCTCTTGGGGTGTTTGAGAGAAAGATTTTGCGGAAGATTTACGGTCCTTTACGCGTTGGCGACGGCGAGTACCGCAGACGATGGAACGATGAGCTGTATGAGCTTTACAACGATATGGACATAGTGCAGCGAATTAAAATACAGCGGCTCCGCTGGCTTGGTCATGTCGTTCGAATGGACACCGACGCTCCAGCTCTGAAAGTATTCAACTCGGAACCCGCTGGTGGTAGCAGAGGAAGAGGGAGGCCCCCACTGCGATGGAAAGATCAGGTGGAGAAGGACTTGGCTTCACTTGGCGTTTCCAATTGGCGTTAGTTGGCACAGAGGAGAAACGACTGGCGTGCTTTGCTGAACTCGGCCAAAATCGCTTAGGCGGTTACAGCGCCAAAGAAGAAGAAGAAGAAGTTCCTTATTTAGTTCTTAAAATTTATCATTATCTTTAGTTCGCTTGAGTGGGAAACGCTAACTATATTTATGTAATTTTGAGCACACCTAACGCCCCATAGTTCTCGAAACGATACGAAATCTTCACTTGCGTGGAGATTCACGGTTAAATCATGATTGCAAGTTGTCAAAGTACTTTTTTTGAAGTGAAACTTCTTACGCGGCGGTATCGTATAAATGGAGAGTGAAATTTTTAAAAATGAAAACGTTACATGAGTGAGAGTGAAGATATAGGTAGTATAGGGAAGGGAAAAGAGAAATAAAGCGACGCATGACGGGTACGAGTACCTACATATGTATATATGTATGTTTGAATAAACGTATGAATGTATACATATATATATGTACCAGGGTTGTTGCGAATATTCGTATTCGCATTCGCAACCGCGGAGCTTCCGCATTAATTTTAACATTCGCATTCGCAATAATCAGTGCGGTTCTTTTACGAGTGCGAATATTGAAGGGACCCAAAGTAACAGTTATTTTCTTTACGAGTTAAACTTGGCCAAATATTTTTGGTATCAAATGAAAGAGGACTTAAATAGCTTTATAACTGAAATGTCTAAACAAGCAAAGTCACCTATTGAAAAATATTTCAATAAAAAATGATAATTAATTACCATAGAACAAACCTTGGGTCAGGTATATGAATTTCTTTAGTATTAAATGATATAAAAAAAAATATATAAATAGAGGTGGTAACCTTCGTTCGTTATTTCTGTTTAAAAGCTATTTCAGTCCTCTTTCACATGATACCAAATTTGTTTAATTTTGATAAGCTGTTTGTTTATTATCCAAAAAAAAACTTTCGGAATAAAAAATATTGGGCCAAGTTTAACTGGTAAAAAAATAACTGTTTCGGTCCCTGGAATGTTATGCAAGTGCAATGATAAAACGTATATCTACTGGTTCTCCACATTCAGAAACAGCCAAAAGAATGAGAATGAAGAATTCTTTGGAAAACAACGGTGTTTAATCAACGATCTTGCCATGATACTAGATTGTGAAGATGAAAGTCAGGAGGATACATACGACATTTGCAGACCGATGCAATTCCCAAAAAAGAATTATTGCATCGCAATAAAAAAAAATAAATAAATATAACTGAAAGTCCTCTCGACTGGTGCAGCGTCAATCGAAAAGAATTTACAATTTTGTCAAGTTTCAAGTTTTTCGCAGCCAGCGAGTAGTAATTTAGTGGCGCAGGTTTGATTTACGACCCTTTAAAAACTTTTTACTGAATACAACGTTACAATTTTTAAATTCAAGCACTAAAAAAAAAATTATTAAAAATTTCTAACCTTTCCATTTTTTATTTAACTAAATCACCTAATTTACTCACCTAAATTATTTCTTAACAAGTAATAAAGTCTAAGCTCGGGCGGAGCCGAATATTAAATACCCGGCACAAGTATTCAATATAGTTTTTTCACCTTTCCGAAAACTACCGCTACATGGTAAGCAGTGGTGGTTTTACGTCTATTTCAAACATCTTCGATAGAACGTTCAGTTAGACATAATGAGATAAACTTATATAGATATATGTGGGCGGCATCACGCCCATTTTCCAAAATTCCATAATGTTAATTCTTTTCAAGGGATTGTTGTTAGTATCAGTTTTGGGTAAAATTAGCGTTATAAAACGGGGGTCGTAATTTTAGTCAGATTTTAATAACGGACGCATTTTGTCCTTTATTTCTTAATCTGTCCTTTAAATCAGTTCTGGATTTATCAGAGGTAAATTTTTGAACAGAGAATATAAAATAATAAAAATGTCCCTTATAAAATAAATAAAAATAAATAAATAAATGAAAACCTTCGTCAATTTGTTTCGCACCTCTCTTAAGGGCTGCTATTTAATTGATAATCTTCGTGCAATCTATAATTCACGAATCATTGCTAATACTGATAGAAAAATTAATATACATACTTTGAGTAAAATTCTCAAAAGAAAGGGGAAAGTTGGGCCCAGTACGTGTTGCACGCTGAGTTTCCAAGCTGGCATTTAGTGTTCATAATTCTCTGGAGACTTAATTTTTCACTCATTTGGTTAATTTTTTGAATGCAAGCTTATAAAATTTGCAAGTGTTCAGTGGAGACTTATTTGTGAATTTTTTATTTTAAATTTTTTAGTGCAAAGTGCAGAAAAAGTAGCAATGTATTCTACATTTCCGTTAATAAATGTTACATAATAAAAACCAGTTGAAAGCAATTGTTTGGTTCTTCCAAAATGAAAAAAAACACAAAAATTTGAAATGTTATAAAAAATTTTCACCAAAATAATTTTTTTTTTGTTTTTATTAAAAATTGGTATATGCAGTTTAATAGAGCATTAAATTTTATAATAATAAAGAGCAAGGTGCAAGTATCTAAGAGTTCCCGTTGATTTTTAAATATAAAACAAACGCATTTATTTCCTATTTCGCATGCAGGTGTGCTCGAAATGTTACCGAAAAAAAAAGATTAAAAATCAACGCAATCTCGTAGCTACTTGCAACTTGCATTTATTATACTACAATTTAATGACCTATAAAACTGCATACCCAAAATTTATCTAAAAAACTCAAATTTTTTTTTTTAATTGGTGGTGGTGATTTTTTTTTATAACAAATTTTTCTTGTGAAATTATTCTTCATTTCGGAGGAACCCTACAATCGCTTTCAATTAGGTTTTATTATGTTACATTTATTAACTGGAACAGGAGAATCGATATTCTTCAAAATTGCTACTTTTTCTGCACTTTCAAAATTCGTGCTCAACTGGTCTCTTACTAGGTTTATAAGCTTTCATAACAAAATAATAATCCAAGCGTCTTTAAAAAAGGGAAACTTGTACAATTATATAATATAATGTACTAGTAAATGTTTGATTTAAATTACGATACCTTTATCATTTTGAAAAAAAAGTCCTTTATTATACGTTGGATAATATGGTCGCCGTATTTATGGGGCAACCACTATAATCATACCGAGTTTGGTACACATTGATTGAACGGTTACCGAGATACACATATGTGGTTTTAAGTAGGCGGGGTCTCGCCCATTTTCCAACATTTTATTATAAGCGTACTTTTTGCTAAAGAATTATTGCAAACATCAATTTTGAATAAATTAGCTGCAGTATTGATTACTGATTTATCGAAGCTTTCGTATTTCTCTAAATTACCTTTATGTGGGAGGTGGGCGTGGTTATTATCCGATTTTTTAAATTTTCAGCCGTTTGGTATGTTTTGTGAAGGCCAACAACTGTGCCAAGTTTGGGAGAAATTGGTTGAGCGGTGCCCAAGATATACACATGTAATCATAAGTAGGCGTGCCTACGCCCATTTCCAAAAACTTTTAATATTCTTATTTTTCGTTTAAAAATGATTGTACATATCAATTTTGAGTGAGTAAGCTTCAGTAGTTACCAAAATATCGCAGTTTTCGTATTTCTGAAAACTACCGTTATATGAGAGGTTGGCGTGGTTATCGTCCTATTTTGCCTATTTTCAACACCATCCGTCCTACGCTCAAAATAAGTACACATACCAAGTTTCTTTAAGATATCTCAATTTGTACTCGAGTTATCGTGTGCACATACGGTTACTCTTTTCATTCTGATCATTTATGTATGTATGCATTTGTCTATATCTATCTCGATTCATTTTGCCTGTTACAAACAGCCGTTATGTGAACAAAGTTACAATACCCTTGCGTACAAGTGCGCTCGGGTATAAAAATACTTGACATCCGCATTCGCATTCGCATCCGCGGATGCTAGCGTTTGAACATCCGCATCCGCATTCGCATCCGCGGATCAGTGTTGCCGTTTGAGCCCTTTGGTGGCTAGATTTATACGGTAGACAAACGGGCTCGATTATTTGCACAACCAGCCTTAATTTGCTTTAACTCATGCATTTTCCACTTTAAAATGAGCATAAGCAGCCGAACAAATGCACGAAATTTTTGGGAATTAACTCGGATCCGGGGAATTTTCGATGACAACACTGGTAAAAACGGCCAGTTGTTGTCTTTTGTACAAGTAAGCAAACGAAGCAGTCGAGTTTCGCGTACGCGGTAGCGAGCTACAAGCGATACTCGGTTGGAGCGATTGCGAAACATTTTTTGTTTTTATTATTTATTTTATATTTTTTTATTTTATTTTATTTATGTATTTAATTTTACTTTATTTCATTTGCTTTATTTTATATCACATTTCTTATTTTACTATTAGTTAATTTAATTTTTAGAAATGAATTTTGTTAAAAATTCAACAACAACTAACTGAAAGTAGCGTAAAAAAATATAGAACTTATAAAAAAAAGAATGAAAAAGAAATAAAAAAAAGTATACTGGCCGTGGGACTCGAACCCACGACGTTCCCTGCAAAAATCACGACTACTCCATGCATGCGTGTAAGGAGTACTC
>NW_023458557.1:62008389-62035792 GCF_013731165.1 Rhagoletis pomonella
AACTTCAATCACATTTCGTTAAAACACGAGCAGTGATCGGGTAACAATAAGCTGGCGCAAAGACACGACTTGGTCCGCTACAGCATGACAGAGGAGCACTTTTGTAAGTACTCCAATATACCACAAATAGACTACATGGTCCAACGATTTTTGCAGGGAATAAGCTGGCGCAAAGACACGACTTGGTCCGCTACAGCATGACAGAGGAGCACTTTTGTAAGTACTCCAATATACCACGAATAGACTACATGGTCCAACGATTTTTGCAGGGTTGCGGCTGGTTTATTCGCATTACTGCCATCTGTAAGGGTAAAATTTTAATTTGCATTTATGCTTATTAATTCAAATTAATTTTCTCCGTCTGTCTACCATATTAGCTACCACATACTTTTTTTGGCCACATAAATTTAAAATTGTCCCTAGCCCTTTTTTAGCCCTTTGGAGAATGTATTTATATTTGGCATGAAAAAGTTGTATATGCTTAATTTGATCTCTTTTTTTCATTTATTTAAGAGATGATATATGTATTGTATGTTCTTCACGTTTTTATACATACATACTGTAAAAATGTTAGGGATGTTAACTTATCTCTTAACGATTTAACTATAGTTTAAGATAGATAAGTGTATGGCCCTTAATATGCTTAATTTGTTAAATGGCCCATCAAGTCGATTGACCGTGTACTTATGTTCTTGTGGTGTGATTGTACCAGCTGCTGGTGCGACTTCAAAAACTATTTGAAAATTTTATGATTGCACCAGCATGCTGGTGTCCTGAGTGGTGAAATTAGCTCAAATTTCTAAGTAAAAAGTATTTTGGCGAAAATTTCTTGCACTATATGAGTCAAAGCCGTGTTTGTGGAAGATTAAGTTCTCGATATTGCAGTTGTCAATTAAAAAAAATCAATTTTTAACAAAATGGTAGAAAAATTATGAAAATTCGGAACTAATCATTTCGATCTTTCCTCGACCTCATTTCTAAAGAAATAAATATTGTACCAGCATGCTGGTAAGTTATATGCTTCGAGCCTGATGGTACAATCAAATATTGATGGAGCCGAGCATGCTGGTGTCGTATATTTCCCCTTTTATACAAAAAGGTTTTTGGTTGGATAAAATATTTGCTTTTTATCCAGAGTTCATTGTTTTTCTATACCATTACTTATTGAAAATGTTTGCGTGTATACTTATATACATACATATGTATATGTAAGTAAAAAAATTTAGCTAGACTTTTTTTTAGCTCTTTTTTAGCCATTTTTTTAAAGGAATTTCGCGACCACTAAAAAGGATTCGCGGCAACACTGCCGCGGATGTCTAAAATTCCACATTCGCAACATCCCTGATATGTATGTACATACATATTCACTGCGCATTTCAGCTCTGCCGCTACCAAGCAATATATGCATAAATGATGCAGCGTGCTTCGCGTAACTATAGTAGTAATACTAGTAGCATGATACCAGTTGATGAGATGGGTAATTCATGCCCCGTGAAAAGCATAAGTGTGCCTTTTTGCTCGCGACGCTCGAACAGTCACAATGGCCGACAGAGCAAGGCAGTCGTGTGGTAAGCCTGAGGTCCCAGGTTCGAATCCTGGCGCAGGGAAAATTTTTTTATTTTATTTTATTTTTATTTTTTATAAATTTATTTTTTTGTTTAGGCTGTTTATTTTAATTTTTAAATTTAATAAAAAAATATTTTTGTTTAATTTCTTAGCACAAGCAGCATTCTTCCTGAATGTTTTTTTGCAATGCAATTAGATTTTCAAATTTGTTATTATTTATTTATTTATTTATGTATTTATAAATTGAATAAATTGTTTTTACTTACATTTATTTAACTTTAAAAATCTTAAACACCTCCAAGCGGCCTCGAACCTGCGATTTCAGAACCAGAACCAGTAGTCTTCACGTGACGCCACAGCCGACATTTGTAAGAAAATTAATTGCGTTTAATTTTTGGCTTTGGCAATTCAAAGGCAGATGTCGCTGATCGCCTAAGTTCTTCGAAATTGGCGGTTGGCACATACTAGTTAATGACCTAGTATTTTTTCTAACTGGTTTGGCTTTTCACTGCAGGGTACATCCATTCGTACATTTGTACATATGTTTGTATGGATATATTCGTAATGAAGCAAACGGGCTTCGTTGATGTATTGATTGGCATATGTATGTACTTATGGACAGCAATCACGGTGGAGAGAATACAGAGGTGGCGCCGATGACGATACCGCTACTCGGCTCTCAGTGATTTTGACAGAATCAGCTGTTTTGGTGACTTCATAGTAGAGAAGACAGCAGTAGTGATGTGCTCAGTCAATACTTTCAAGTATTGATCGATATTCGGTAACGATTTAAAATGTATCCAATACTCTCGATACTCGGTACCAAAACATTTAGATTTCAAATAAAAGCGCACACAGGCCAAAGATATGGAAAAAAACGGCTCAGGGGAGACTCGCCAATAGAGCCAATAGAGCTTTTAATACTGATTCAAATGAAAGATGTATATATGTCGGTTCCAGGCCATAACGCAGAGAAACTCTCACTTGTTTGAAGCATTTTTGTTCCAGCTGAATCGAACGATATCATTTTTGGGGGCCTAGGGGCAGATTCCAGAACCAGTTAGCGACAATTTTCGAATCGGTATCGGGTTTGTTGACCTATGATATGAAATATTGTTACACCAACAAGTACGATATCGATCCGAAACTTGTCGCTAACTGGTTAGATCTCCCCCCTGAAAAGCTTCTTCATCCGTCAGAACATTTTTCTTGAACCTTGGATCGACTAAGGTTAAAACTGATAAAATAATATTTTTCTGTGGCGATAAGTTCAAGTGTTTTAGCCGATATCATATAAATTAGTAATGCAAGTTTTTTCTAAACCTGAAATGCATATAATGGCGAGGGTTTAATGTAAATAATCGGTATCGGATACCGAAAAGGAAGTATAGGGTACCGAAATCTTTTCTAAGTATTGGGTACCGAGTATTGGGGACAATTCAGCACATCACTAGTCGCCCTCTTTCTCGCCGCTCTCAGTTGTCAACTCTACGATGACGTCACGCTAAAATTACTCTCACGAATTCTGGTGCAATCGGCGCAATCTTGTATTCTATCATTCTTGGACAGCAATGTTTTCATGTATGTACATATGTTTGAATGGTTGTATATATATTTGTATGTATGTACATATGTTTGTGTATGTGCATATGTTTGTGTACATGTATACCCACCCTGCAAAAAATGGGACTAATCCGGGATGACTCCGGGAGCAATCGCAAAGGAGCATGCGACTAATAACACTTTTGATCTATTTATATGGAATGAACTGATCGCTTTTGTTCGAGCATGTCCTATGGAGAGACTAATTGATCACCTTTATACCCGAAAGGGTATAAAAAGCGACTAGTCACTTTTAAAAAATACAAATAAAAATTTGCGCCAGCTGAGATTCGAACCGGGTTGTCCAGTTTTGTTAGGCGAATACTCTATCTGTGTGTCAACGCCGCACATGAAATTTCATTGACTAAGTGCGTACATATCATTAAATCGTTAATAGTACCCGTTAGAGATGAGTTGGGGACTAATAGATCTCCAATTATACCCATAAGGGATGAGTCGAGACTAATTGACCTCCATTAGTACCCGTATGAGACTAGTTGCGATTACCCGATTGAGAGTAATCTCGGAATACTCTCTTTAGAGATTAGTCGCACAATTTTTTGCACAGCAATTTGCCACAGGGCGAAGACGACGTCGTTACGACGTCGCTCTGGCGAAGTCGTTTTGGTGAACTCGAAACGACGTCGTTACGACGTCGCTTTGGTGAAGCCGTTACGACGTCGCCCTGGTGAAGTCGTTTGGGTGAACTCGAAACGACGTCGTTACGACGTCGCTCTGGTGAAGTCGTTTGGGTGAACTCTAAACGACGTCGTTGCGACGTCGCTTTGGTGAAGCCGTTACGACGTCGCCCTGGTGAAGTCGTTTTGGTGAACTCGAAACGACGTCGTTACGACGACGCTCTGGTGAAGTCGTTTGGGTGAACTCTAAACGACGTCGTTACGACGTCGCTTTGGTGAAGCCGTTACGACGTCGCCCTGGTGAAGTCGTTTTGGTGAACTCGAAACGAATCCGTTTCTTCGAACCTAAAAATTTTTGAGGAACCTTCGGTCTAGGTTGGACAAGTTGCACGCCCAAATTTTAATATATCTAAGCATAAATAAAAGCCATTCATTTGGATAGTAAACCGTTTTTATTATGACAATTTTTTATCATAACAGAATATGGAATCCACAATGTACACTTGTGCTCAGAAAATTAAGCCACCTACATCTTTTTTTCAGTTTCATAATATTTTTCATATAAAATGTTTTTTTATAAAGGTAAAGTTCACTCTATTGGCCTTATTAATAAAAAATAAAATTTGTGGGAATAAGTTTTTTTTTTTTAATTTGGTAGAAAACTGTACTTTTACTTTACAGCGTGGCGACGAACAACTGTTACCCAGGTTTGTTTGATAAATAAAAGGGTCATTTATAGATTTTGCGAAAAAAGTATTTTATTGTTAATTTTCCACAGATTTTACTTTAGTCGGATTAATTAGTGTTTAAATTGTAATCCTTATTTACATTTGCCAGCAATGTAAACTTTGAGAGAAAAGTTCATTTGGCGCGCAAGTCTTTTTTAGGTGACAGAAAGGACTCAAAATGGAAAAAATTGGCGGCATCTCATCACAACAGCGGCAATTAGAAGTACGCTTTAATTGTTGATGCCCAGCTCTCAAAAATGATTAATATACTTTTAATATTATTTCAGAAGCGTTCCAGCAAAAATTCAACAAATCTGTGGAAATAATGGAGCGAATAACCAAAAGGTATTTCCATTATGCTGGAGACAGGATCTCAAAACGGCATAAAAGAAATGTTGCACAGTCGTCTGCATAAATATCTGTTATATTAAGTTTTAACAATTTATTTATAATTTGGTTTATTTTTAACAAGGACCATATTGTTCAAAATTCAAAAATTGCGCAATATACATATGCATGTATGTGTATATAAAAAAAATTAACAAGCTTTTATAAAAATTTTAAGATTTTTATTCTGCATTAAAGAAACACATATGAAGCAGTTTTAAAGTCCATTGAAGTTTGGTATGTATAATTGAATACAAGGTTGAAGTGCCTCAAAGCATGCATTTTCTGTCATAAAATTCATATGGATGAAAATGCGCAGTACCGCAAAAAAAAAATAACACCAAAAATCAATGTGAGTTTTGTGTTACTTCAAACCTGTGTTCTATTATACTAACATTTTATGGACTATAAAATTGCTTCCTATGTGTTTCTTAAATGCAGATTAAAAAGCTTTAAATTTGTATGAAAGCTTGTTGAAATTTTTTTATATATACATATATATGTATGTATGTATACTGCACATTGCTTTAATTTTGAACTACATGGTCCTTGTTAAAAAATAAACCCAATTTTAATTAATTTTAAAGATAACTAAAATAAAGTAACAAAAAAATTTATTGTTAAAACTTATATTATATTAAAATATATTAAAATTTTTGTTTGTATTTTATGACTGAATGTTTACCTTATTTTCTTTTTTATTAATATTTAAGTATTTATGTATATTTAAAAAACTTTGAAAAAAATTCAATGAATTAAATTAAACTATTTTAAACTAAAAAAATTGTTTTTAATTTCCTAGCAACTTTGAGCGTCGTTTTGCAGTTCGCTGGTATATCGTTCTTGTGGGCTGCAGGGGAGTCGTTTTTGCGACCTGCCGGTAAGTCGTTTTTGTGACCCGCCAGCGAAGTGTGCTTTTCATCCGACGGCGAGTTCGCCGGCGAGTCGTTTGCGACCGTCGCCGGCGAACAAATTGTTCACCAAAACGAGTCGGAAACGACGTCGTTACGACGTCGTTTGGCGAATTGGGTATATGCACATATGTAGTACAAACGAAAACAAATCTAATAAGCTGCTCGTTGATATAAATGCGAACTGTACTGATTGTCAAAAAGTATGTGTTTGTTGTACCTTCCCTGCAGTACGGGGGAGCGACTACAGGACTGCTGTATCGGTAGCTACCTGATAAACACCGTCAATTACCGACCGACTACTTGCAGTGTATTTCATCGATTACTTTTACAAGGCAATGTCCTAGACGGTAGTCACCACCGGCTCTCTCTGCACTACCGGGAGTTACTAAAGTAGGCACTTGCGTGGTTTATGGGCGCCCTCTGTCGTAGTTTTTCGCAATCCCGTTTACGACTGGTTCGACTCTGCACTACCATGTGCACTACCACGGGTTAATAGAGCAGCTACTTACCTAGGGGTCGGTGCGGCAGCGGTTCAAAAGTAGCGATTGACTCCAGCAGTACTGGAGGGTTTGTTCATGTTTGTCATTGTGCGTGTAATTTTCTAGAGTAGTTTTGTGCATACATATGTATGTGAGGATGATAGCAAGGCCAACTTATATAAGGTAGTGGTAAAGGAGCAGTGGAAATTTTCGCCCGATGTTTCTTAAAGAAAGCCAGTAACGGAGCGACCGTTGGTTCAACTTTGTGTTGTTTTGCTCTAGATTGCACCGTTTGTGGCCTGTTGAATCAATTTATGTATTGGTTGTATGAAAGATCAAAAAATTTGGATTTTCTGGCAAGTTGTACAACTTATCGCTACATTAATGGCCATGTTGTACAAACTCATTTAATTTGCGTTTATTTTGTACACTAAATAACCGAAAATGGATAACCGTTGAAACACAATACCGACGAACGGCGAATGTTCGCACAGTAGTGCGACGAGGGCGGCAGCTTCCGCCCCAAAAATTTCGCTCAGTAAAACACAACTACGGCGAAAATTAATTCAGCTGATTATGACAATGTACAATAAAATTTTTTACGAACAATAATATTATTAATTTTTAACAAAAACGAATACAGTATTTTTCAATTTCGATTTAAAAATTTGAGAATATTTAGCATATGGCCACAATGGATCGTATTTTGCCGCTGTCGCCAGCGACGACGATAGAAATAAGTCTATCGTTGCGAACAGTCGTCGGACGAACGTCGTCGTTTGCTTTGGTTGTGTGCGTTATCATATACAACAGTGTGTTTTAATTTTTACAGCGAACATTCGCAGCGAAAAGTTCGCTTATCGTCGGCATTGTGTTTCAGCGGTAACTCAGCCGAAATAGGTACGTTGAATTTTATAAATGTAAGCCGAAACTATGAAATTGTAAAAATGAGATTTTACAATGCGACTACTCGCAAAATTCCAATGTTTGTGGGCAAAACGTCCAACTTGAATCCGGATTGATTTGAACCAACGTTTTCGGCTTGCATTATGTCAAAAGGATGTGTTTGTTGTAATTCATTCTGTCATTTACTACTATTATGCGTAGGCCAAATCATGAAATCATTTCATGCGTTTGAGTAAAAACTAAATGAATGAACACCATTTCATGATTTTAATTAACGCGAAATAGAGTTTATAGACTTAGTTTTTACTCAGATCGATGAAATGATTCCGTGAATTGGACTACGCATACATGTGATACTTATGCTTTTAATTTATAAGGTAATTTTATATTTTTATACTCTTGATACCACAGGAATATGTGAATTCGTGATAAGAATATATGAATTCGCCTTGGAAGATAGAAAGCGAGTAAGAATAAATGCCGAACAAAGGAATTTGTCCTATGTCAACTTAAATAAATGCATTTGTCAATGTTATTGTGGCATTGCAAATTGCATTTTGCAAACAAAAGTGCGTACGTTACTTAGTGCCTTGGTAAAAGTTAATTCGTAAGGATCTATTGATTGCATTATAAAAATTTTCATTTATTTGTTAAACATACAATTACTTCCATTACAACCCGGTCCTATGGATGCTAGAAGCGCGAATATAAGGTGGTGTTACCGGAAAATGAATAAATAAATTATGTATATGTATATCAGAAAATTAATAAGATGAAATTAAATTATTGTTTGATTTCTAACCAAACCTATGTATGCAACTCAATCGCTTAATGGTTTGCCGAACCGTAAACATTTGTTTAGACATCCAATTTCGTGAGTAGGTACCTGGTACTCACACCTTTTTTAAGAAGTTTCACTTCTATAATGTGTACGGTGTTACACACGCATTTTTTTATTATTTATATATCTTATTTTACTTTATTTTATTTTCGTCCATTTTATTCTTTTCATTTATATCACATTTTTTATTTTACTATTAGTTACTTTAAATTTTATGAGTTTAATTTTATTAAAAAAGCTAACAACAACTAACTGAAAGCATCTTTAAAAAATATAAAACTAATATATGAATGAATAAAAAAGAAATAAATGAAAACTCTACTGGCCGTGGGACTCGAACCCACGACCTTTGCGGCATCAAGGCATAATTTGTATCAGATCAACTGCGCCGTTAATCCGGATCAACGCTGTCGTCTGTCTATACTTTAATTGTTCCCATTTATATCCGAACGGGTATGAAAAGTAAGGAATTGCTTTTAAAAACAAAAGCGAGAATTGACGCCAGTCGAGATCCGAACCGGAGATATCAGTTTTGCTAAACCAGTAGTCCGCCTACACGCCAACGCCGAATGTGAAATTTCGTTGATTAAAATCATACATATTATTGAGTCGTTAATTGTACATAGCCGCTTGGGATCAGTCGGCGAATAATTCAGCTCCAATAATACCCGAACGAGATTAGTTGCGACTAATAACCGATCAGCCGTACAATTGTTTGCAGGGAAGTTAAAATAAGTAAAGTCCGAGACAGACGGGCATGCTTATGCAGATATCCTAGCACACAAATGCGTATAATAATTTTGCCCTGATAGACGGCAGTATTGCCGATTAAAAGCGCAGTTAGTCAACGACGCACAGTGTTTCGACTATATGGAGGCAGGTGGAAATAATAGTAAACCTGCAACAATTTTACTGAAACTTGACATGTGCTCTAGGTTTACTTAGAAATAGGGAATTATGAAATTTGGTAAAGATGGAATGATTGCCACGCCTTCTACTCTTGTGGGTGGAAACATTAAATTTCATCCTATTTCGATGAAATTTAGTTTCTGCTCACTTCTTTATTAGAAACCCCAAAATATGAAATATGGGGAAGATTGGATCACTATAACGTCCAAAACTCAGAAAAAATGTGGGCTCAGTCGTTAAATGTGATGGAATTTTGGTAAATTTTTGTTTCCCGCTTTTCACTCTCAGAAAACAAAGGTTATACTATAAATTGACTTAGGTGTAAATACTCGCTTTTTTCCAATGTTTGGTGAGATTTTTTCATTGTTCGAAAAATTCTTTTCGCGAAATTATGCAAAAAGAGGCTGAAAATCAAAAATTTTGAAAATCAAAAATTACATATATTTGCAAAGTCGCGCGCAAAGATCAAATTATATATTCTAAAATTACATAGAATTCTCTAAAACATTTGTCTAATTTCAAGACCTGACGGACCGGTACTCACACTTTTTTTACTAATAATCTTTAGCATCTACATTTCAAAGCAAATTTTTTGGTAAGAAAATTGGAAAGTACCAAATAAATGATAAATACCTTCACCTGAATATTCCACGATATTTAAATAATGGATTATGGTTGAAAAAGAAACATTTTCTTTAATGGGTTTATCGCCAAAGGCAACTTAACTGATTACTCGGTATCGCGCCGATTCCCGTATTTCTTTGCAAATGTATCGTTCGTGAAGAAGGGGAGTGAGTAAATAATGTGAAACGTGGTATTTGTGACTTTTACTTTTCCCTCTCTAAGTCCAACTGGTGTTTTTTATCCACTGTCACCATGACTTTTTTCTATCTGCCTCCATATAGTCGAAACACTGTGCGACGTAGCGTAATCGTAGGTCTACGTACGTAGCAACTTATCAAATTTACTGTTGATAGAGAGAGAGAGAAGCAACGGCAACGTCACCGCCATGCGGTGGTGAGTTTTCGTTAACACGCAAATCCCATAAGGTAGATCGTGTCTGCGTCAACCTACGTCTACGTTACGTCGTTGACTGTTTGATCTTTAACGAACCGCGGGGTCGTGATTTCGAGTCCTACGGTCAGTAGAATTTTCATTTATTTATTTTTCGTTAATTTTTTATAAGTGCTATATTTTTTAACGTTGCTTTCTGTTAGTTTTTGTTGACTTTTTAATAAATATCAACCCTAAAAATTTTGATTCAAATAAAACATGATAGTCAAATAAAAAATGTAATATAAAATAAAGCAAATTAAAACAAAATTAAGTAAAATTAAATATATAAATCAAATAAAATAAATAAATAACAAAAACATCAATTTTTTTCGCAATCGCACAAACCGAGGAACGAACCTGGCAGCTACGGATTCGTAGCACGCAATTCTCACCACTCGGCTACCACGGACGCAAAACTCGGCTGCTTTGTTTGCGTACTTGTCCAAAAGATAGCAGCTGTTAAGTTCTGAACACATTGAAAACGACGAGCTACCGACCACAGCTTCCAATTTGTCATCTTTATTATCTAAGCGCTTTGTTGATGGCAACATGATTTCTTTGAACGCGGCAGCGACATCATGAATTTGTATGAGTTTGACATAAAAGAAGAGGAAGAACCTTATCTGTCGCCAGAAAAATAGAAATAGATCTAATCTAATCTGGCCACAACCACAGCCGTCGCGTAGCCCGGTCGTCGCCAAAATAATTATCTACATAAGAGTACGTGTTAAAATAATTTGACAGCTGTGGTTTGTAGCTCGTCGTTTTCATTGTGTTCGGGCTATTAGTTTTACCAGTGCTGTCAATGAAAATTCCCCGGATCCGAGTGATTTCCCAAAAATTTCGTGCATTTGTTCGGCTGCTTATACGCATATTAAAAAGAGGAAAATGCATAAGTTAAAGCAAGTAACAGCTGTGACAGACGGCAAAGCTTATGCATATAATCTGGCACAAATATGCGCATAATAATTTTGAACTAAAAGCTGTTACAGACGGCAACGCTTATGCAAATAATCTTGCACACATATGCGCATAATAATTTTACCCTTACAGACGGCAGTAATGCGGATAAATGAGCCGCAAGGTCTTGAGTTCGAGTCCCACGGCCAGTTGAATTTTCATTTATTTCGTTTTCATTCTTTTTTATAAGTTCTATATTTTTTTACGTTGCTTTCAGTTGGTTGTTGTTGACTTTTTATTAAAATAAAACATGTGATATAAAATAAAGCAAATTAAAATAAAATAGAGTAAAGTTAAATATATAGATAAAAAAAAAATATATATAAAACAAATAATAAAAACAAAAAATTTTTTCGCAATCGCTCCAACCGAGGATCGAACCTGGTAGCTACAGACTTGTAGCCCGCAACTCCTACCACTCGGCTACCGCGGACGCGGAGCTCGCGTGCTTTGTTTTCTTACTTATACAAAAGACAATAGCTGGCCGTTTTTACCGGTGTTGTCAACGAAAACTGCCCGGCTCCGAGTTAATTCCCAAAAATTTCGTGCATTTGTTCGGCTGCTTACGCGCATTTTAAAGAGGAAAATGCATGAGTCAAAGCAAATAAAGGCTGTTTATGCAAATATGCGAGCCCGTTTGTCAACAGTATAAAAGCTGTGACAGATGGCAAAGCTTATGCATATATGTAATCTGGCACACATATGCGCATAATAATTACCCTTACATATGACAGTAATGCAGATAAACTGGTAAGGGCTAAGCTCAGGACCTTACCGGGGTCACACAGGGATCGTGAATGGCCTACTCCGGTAGGTTAGCTGCGAATAACCAATAAGCAGTCCCAGACCAAGAGCGGCAGGAGACGAGGGCCTGATTTAAAAGATCAGAAATGCTTGATGAATCTCCTGTGTCCGGGCGAACAGATGCCGCCTCCCAAAAAGCATCCCATGATTGAGACCAGTTAGACCCTGTTCATGGCATACTGCAGCACGTATACGATTAGTTCGATATTGGGCTGGCGAGAGCAGTATTCCGCCACTTTAGTATGTGAGGGTGACACCTCACAGAAATGGCTGGTGGGCTAATGCTGCAATCGCCTCCGTCTCGTTAAAACCCTGGCAGGTCTTCAAGTACGTTCAATACACGTCGCCATTTAGTTGGCCGCACAGGTCCAGTTGAGATTTACTCCTGGTTTTGCGCTGTCTTGGCTCTGAACACAATATCCCATAAGAACTTGTGTCAACCCTCCTTTGAGAGAAGGGAACTTCGGGACACTTAAAAGCGACTGTGCTACGTGTGGGGATATCGGCTTGAAGCGGAAATGAATAAAATAAAACAAACAAATGAAACCAACGTCGATGTTATGGAGGAAGAATGCAGCGCATTCAGGAAGAGCAGTAGAGTTGTGCGCTCCCCACCACAAACTCCTCTGCAGGCAAATGCTGGCACCACGAGTACGGAGAAAGCCGCCGACGGGGCGCAGAAGGCTACACCTTGCCAAACGGCAACTCCCGGCAGCCTTGATAGTCGTCTTCAAATGTCGGCTGCTGCAAACAGCGACAAGCATGTCACCGAAAGCTTGGGAACTTGCGAAGGCAATGAAGATGAGCAATTGGCCCAGATTCGGCTCGTCTTGAAGAAGATGCAGAGTGCTGTCTCTAAGCAGAAGATTGTATCCATGGACATAAAAACGGGTATGGCCCAAATCAAGGAGAGCTTAAATATATTAAGCTACCTCCGAGAGCAGCGCCGGAAGGGGTATACCCTTTCCGAGCGGCGGAAGGCTGGCCCTGGCTTGAAAAAGAGAGGTCGAACTCGATCCGACTCCCCTACAGGCAAGCCGGAAAAGAAAAAGAACACCAAATATAATAATAATAGTAGTAATAAGATTATTATTAATAATGGTAATAATAATAATGGAAATAAAGATAATAATGCACAGAAACCCGTACCAGATAATCAATGTAAAACGGTTGGAAAAAGCAGAAAGCCAATAAGGGCGAAGCGACCAGCCGAAAAAAAAGAATAGGGTGAGAAAAAAGATGAGTCTCGCCAAATTAATCATTAAGCCAGCTGAAGGCAAAACCTATACAGAGGTGCTGGGAACGATACGTGGTAAGCTCCAACCCGAGAAGACGGAGACCGTAATTCGATCTGTTCGGAAAACCCGCGAAGGCGGCGTGCTTATCGAAATGGAGCGCTGTGGCGACCACTCAGCATTTAAGGAAAATGTGTGCACTGCCATTGGCCAGCTTGGAGACGCCCGTATTCTCACTAGACGTATACGTCTAGAAGTTCTGGGCATGCGGGGAATTAGGAGACAAGACGAATGGCCAACTTCGCGTCTCTCTCCTCGCTGTAAACTCGCGAGAACAAAGAATGGCCGTGGTGGAAATCGACGAACTGCCAGGCTGGACTCTTATTGAAAAGGGGAAGTTGCGAGTAGGCTGGATTATCTGCCGCGTACGAGAGCGCGCGGATGTCCAAAGGTGTTTCCGCTGTCTGGGGTATGGCCACAAAAAGGCGGCATGCAAAGGCCCAGACAGAAGCAGTTCATGCTGGAAATGTGGTCAGCAGGGCCACATAGCCTCTGCATGTAAAGAAATCCCAAGGTGCTACCTGTGCTCGGAAGGAGATGGACAGAAAAATGCCAATCACCTGCCCGGGTCGGGAGCGTGCAAGGTCTTCAGGGATGCCCTTGCTGAGGCTAAGACAATGCTTGGGAGAATATGATTAAATTTATACAAGGCAATATGAACAGGAGTAGGGTAGCTGATGACCTGCTGGACAAATTCGTTCTTGAACAAAGAGCAGAAGCTGTCATCATCAGTAAACCCTATAGAACAAAGGAAACCTGGCATGTTGACTAATCAGGCTCGGCCGCGATATGAATTGCTAACCCCAACCATCGCGCAGAGAGCAGCGGGGTCGGACGCTGCTACGTCTGGGTGAAAATGGCGCAAATCACTCTGGTGAGGTGCTACCTGTCTCCAAACGACACAGTCCTTGTCTTCAGGGAAGAGCTCGAAAACCTTGAAGACGAATTGCGCGATATAACCGGCCACATTATTGTTGCTGGAGATTTCAACGCAAGAGGCGTGGAATGGGGTATGCCCGAAACAAACACCAGGGGAAGACTGGTCCTTGAAATGGCAGCCCGCATTGGCCTGACCATCCTCAACTCCGGATCGACCCCAACATATCGAAGGCCGGGTTTTGGATACTCTATCCCTGATATAACCCTGGTCTCAGAAAGCCTTCTTCGAAGGGCTGACGGATGGAGAGTGATGGAAGACCTGAGTGGTAGTGACCACAACTACATCACCTTCCAAGTCACTGACACAACGCGAGGGCAAACACGTAGTATCCCTCGCAGGAAACCAGGATGGAACCCGTCTAGGGTCGATGTTCGCAAGTTCGATACGTCACTCCTAGCAGATTCCCAAGGCATTTCACCCACAACGGGAGAGATCCACAACAGGGAGTCTTGTACTAAGCTGGTCAAAGAAACTATGCGCTGCATTCACCGGGCATGCAAAGCCTCAATGCCACAGAGGAGAGCATGGTCAGGTATAAAGCAGGTATACTGGTGGAATGACCGAATTGCTGAGCTGCGAAGGGCCTGCCATAGAATGCGGGGACTCGCAACGCGTGCTCGTGGTAGACCCGAGGCGCTGACCAGAGCAGCAGCCTACAAAAGCGCTAAGAAAGCACTTGGGGCCGAGATACAGAAGAGTAAACGGAACTGCTGGAAAGCGCTATGTGACGAAGTGGATCGCGATCCCTGGGGCCAGGGATACAAAATAGTGATGAAAAAGTTCCATACATCATCACAGGCGATGGATGAGGCCCGAGAGAATATAAGAATATAGTGGATGCGCTATTTCCCACACACCCACTAAGAGCCGACACAGTGTTCGTCGAGGAGCAAGCCGAGGCACCACTGTTTTCGACAGACGAGCTGAAGCTAGCCCTGCGAAGCATGAAAGCCGGCAAGGCTCCAGGCCCAGATGGCATACCAGCGGAGGCAATCAGGTTAGCAGCGGAAACGAGCCCTGATCTTCTGCTTAACATGTACAACAGCTGCCTTAGGGCCCGGGTTTTCCCAAGCCAATGGAAGAAGGCGAGACTGGTGCTTATACCCAAGGGCAAAGGGGACCCAAACTCTCCTTCATCCTTCCGGCCACTCTGCATGCTAGACTCTGCAGGCAAAATTATGGAGAGTCTGCTCAAAATACGCTTGAAGTCAGCCATAGAAATCGAGGGAGGCCTTTCACCCTGTCAACATGACTTCAGGAAGGGACACTCAACTATAGGAGCAATTGGCGAAGTAGTCGAGGCGGTACATAAGGCCGAAGAAGCCTCCCACCAGGCGCGGCCAATAGTGCTGCTAGTCACACTGGACGTCAAGAACGCCTTCAACTCGGCAAGATGGGACGACATGCTGGAGGCCTTGGAACAGTCATTCAAGGTTCCAACATACTTGCTAGATATGATCCGGGACTACCTCAGAGACCGTTGGCCTCTGTACGACACAACATAAGGTCAGAGAAAGAGACGTATAACCGGCGGAGCGGCACAGGGGTCTGTACTTGGCCCGGACCTCTGGAACGCCACGTATGACAGTCTGTTTCGCACGGACATGCCGGAGAGCGCCTTCCTTGTCGTCTTCGCGGACGACGTGGCCGCCGTCATAACAGCAAGAAACGTCCAGCTAGCATAGCTCAAGCTAAACCAGGTCATGCGCAACGTGAGTGGATGGATGAGCGATCACGGTCTGCAATTGGCTACAGCCAAAACGGAGATCGTGCTCCTCAACAGGAAACGGATCACAACAATTATAAATATGATGGTCGGACCTCAACTCGTGACAACTTCTAGGTCTACAAAATACCTAGGGGTGAAGCTTCACAGCAAACTCACATTCTGGGAACACATCCATGGAGTATGTGAAAAAGCTGCGCAGAGCACGGTGGCTCTAAGCCGGCTGATGGCTGAACGTGGGCGGCCCGAAGCCAGTCGGTGCTCCTGTTCGGGGCAGAAATATGGGCCGACGCATTGAAAGTCAAAAAATACCGGATTCAAATGTCCTCGGTCCAGCGCAGAGGGGCACTACGCATTGCTTCTGCATACCGTACAGTGTCCGCGGACGCGGTTATAGTTATTTCTGGCGTCATGCCAATTGAGCTACTTGCTTACGAGCGAAAAGAGATTTACAATCTCAGTGCAGAGATAGGTCGAGCAGCTGCCGCGGCAAGGGCGCGCGAGCAACTGATCCAGCAGTGGCAACAAAACTGGAACGCGAGCATAAAAGGTCGATGGACGCACTCCCTGATAGCCAACCTTCAAACATGGTTGAACAGACCGCATGGGGAAGTCGATTTCTACCTGACGCATTTCCTCACCGGTCATGGTTACTTCCGAGAATATCTTCATAAAATGGGAAGGGTGGACTCACCGTTCTGTCACTACTGTGGAAACTTCGAAGATAATGTGTACCACACATTCTTCTCCTGCGAACACTTCTTGATTTCGCGCAGAATGTTGGAAGAAAGATACGAAGACATAACTCCGAATAACATAGTTGGGGTAATGATTTCCAGTGCAGAAAAGTGGGAAGCAGTTGCGAGATACCTGAAATTCGTACTCCGCTGCAAACGAGAGGACTGACTGTCTACTGAGGACACCCGAATGAAACGCCCCTACAAAAGACCAGCCCCGAGGCTCTAGCAGCGCGCTCCTGCATGTGAAGAAATGCAGAATTGCGGTGCCAGATGCGGGATTCTTGCGCGGGCGGTGGGAGTTTGGGTCTTAGTGGGTAGCCAAACACGCTTCGGTGGGTGTCTTACACTCGGGGAAGGTAGTATAGAGACTAGCGCCTCCGGCCAGTGCATAAAGCATTTCCCTCTCCTACGAACAAAAAAATAAAAAATAAAAATCCATGGAAAACCGTTGGACAACGCAGAAAACCCAAGCCAGGGCCAGCGCCAGGTGAACCCTTGGTCAATAAGGGCGAGGCGACAAACCGCAAAAAAAGGAAGAGGGTGAGAAAAAAGTAGAGTCTTGCCAAACTAATCATTAACCCTGGAAGGTCATGGTTCGCCGTTTCGACGACGCGAGCTTTTAATTCACCGTTATTGCTGTTTTCCTTTGTATGTATAGTGCTGATTTTTCGTACAACGCTAGTCGGTGTTGTGCTGTTGATGTGTGCGGTTACTTAGATTCATGTGCTTGGTGTAAGTACTTATTTTTTAAATGTGGGTAGTCAAAACGACGAAGGATGAACTTTGTGTATGTTTTACGTTTTGTTAAGTTTTTTTATTATTTTATTTGTTTATATATTTTACTTGTGCTGTTATAATACACGATGAATGCAACCAAAAGTTATACCGACGAAGAAAAAAAATTGCGCAATTTGTCCCCCTTCTAAACGACTCTTAACAAATCATCCTGTGCAAAATGCCAAAAAAATCTCTGTGAAGAGTATAAAATAGAGCTTTGTGCTTCTTGCACAAAATGAGAACTGTCGTATCTGAAAATGTTTTCCCTTTTTAGTTCATGGTATTATTTTTAAGAAAAAAACACTTTAAATGAATTTTAAGTACTTTTCAGCTATTTATTTTTTATATTTTCTAATTAATGTTTTGTACAAAAAGCCAAATGAATCAGAGCTGTGAAATCTTGAATTACAATCAAAAGACTAAAGAAAAACTACTTGATATTGTTTTATTTAAAAAAAATATAAACAAAATAATGTGAAAATTATAATTTTTGTGCATTTTGATACACAGGTTTATTTAATAACGCCTTTTAGAAATGCCGTCGTCGAATCGACGAAGGATGACCTTTGCGTTATAAAAATAACGATGACCTTCCAGGGTTAAGCCAGCTGAGGGCAAAACCTATGCAGCGGTGCTGGGAACGATACGTAGTAAGCTCTAACCTGAGAAGGCGGAGACCGTAAATCGATCTGTTCGGAAAACAAGCGAAGGCGGCGTGCTTATCGAAATGGAGCGCTGTGGCGACCAATCAGCATTTAAGAAAATGTGTGCACTGCCATTGGCCAGCTTGGAGACGCCCGAGGCTTATCCGAAAATTGCCTTAATTTGATAATAGCTTTAACTGTGGAATGTAACTTTGTTTCGCTAAGTTTTCCTCCATGAATTCAAAAAAGGTGGATTTTCTGGGATTTTATCGACAATTAGTGTTGGTAGGTTATTCAGTTCTAGGGGTTTTGTTTTGTGGTGAGGCAGATTTGTTTCTGACCGGAGCAAGTTTGCTGACATATTGGCAGCACTATCGTTTCGGAAGCCCCCTTTTTTGAACCGCGGATCTATTATTGTAGCAAGGCGGGTTGCTGTCCTGGTTTCATATGGTGAAAGTTGGCGATTGCCGTTTTCAATTAAATGGGAACATGTTGGATGCCTTTGTGTAGTTTTCATATCACCTTTTAAAGCATTTAATTTATGATATAAATTGCAAGGAATAAGCGAAATGGTTACTGACCTGCTCCCCGAAACTTGAGTTGTGGCTTTGTCGAAAGGTTGAAAAAGTTTTGACAAATCATTTAGTATCGCTATTCCATCCGCAGAAAGTAGAGCTGTAGAAACATCGATATTTTTGCAAAATTTTAGAATGAGGCTATTAAGCCTTTCATTTTGTAAATTTTTTGCTGACGCATGAGTAAATACTTAGTTTGAATATAACATATTATGTATAATGCTTTTGTCCCTTCGAGGGCTCGATATCAAAAATTATTATGTATGAATGTAATTCAATAATAAAATGTTTGCTCACAAAATAGTGACAAAATCTGAGTATTTAGCAAGGCACCGTGTGTGTGTGTGTGTGTGCAACCTTTTGTAAGGGAGTGTAAAAACTCGAATTAGCGAGCAAACCTTTAATTATTGAATCCTGTAAATGAGGTAGGTTTTTAAAGTATTTTAAATATTATTAAAATTTTTGACGAATTATGAATAATTGCTTAATTTTACCTTTTTACGCGCCAAATAAATGTAGGTTTACAATTTGCAAAAACATCGATGTTGAGGGGATTTTTTCAAAAAACATCTTTAAGATACTATTTTTATTCATAAAAAACTCAATTTTTGGAGGTATTTTCAAATCGATCGAGCTCGCTTGAATCTTAATATTTTTCCGAAATATTTTGGTGGACGTCTTAAAATATAATAGATTTTATAATTCCAATGGAAAAACAGTACCGATTTTTTTTTACGGGGAGTGATGCAGTCTAATGTATATACATATGTATGTTCACATGTATATCGTTATACTTGAATAAAAAAATTAATTTAAACAATTTTTAAAGCTGAATTAAAGCTCTTAAATAATACACTCAGAGGGAAAAATAGTAATGAAGTCAAATAAAAATGTACGTATTTAAATCAAATGAAAACGTGTTCAAAAGTAGTGAATTGTGGGAATATTCAATTCAAATATGCCCATATTAAAACGAAGCATTTTGCACTTCACGGATGGCCTTTTGCTCTTCACGGATGCTTTTTCACAATTAAGATAAACCACAAATATATATATATATATATATATTCCATTTGCATATTGCCTGCAATGGGATATGAACCCTGGCTGGAAATTAACAAATTGTGGCAAGCATATTTGCTTTCACGCGATTTGTACAAGTTGTGATCCCGTATGAGTCCGAACTTACCCTTTCTTACCAGAATTTATCAGATTTTACGGAAATTAATCCCGTACTCGGTTTTCTGGCAACTGAGAGGACAAATAAGAGAGTAAATACGGTCCTCTCTTTGGGAGAAGTTACCAGTTTTAGTGCGAGGAATTTTCTCTGGTAAATGTGTCAAACGATCAATTGTAGTGTGTGACAATCAAATTGTCAAATCAATGTTTACATGCAATATTTGGAGATTATGTTGAAGTTGTCAGAAGTTACCATGTTTTACTAGCTATCCCGTACTTTTCAGTGTTACTCTCTCGCTCTGAGCGAACTTTTTGTTACGGTTTTACGTTATCATTAATTTTTGCTATTTTCCCCCTTTTTTCACTCAATGTTTACACAGATGTGGGCATTCGAATACGTGAATGCTAAATTTTGGTATGAAATTATTATTTTAAAATACGATAATTTTTAAACGATAATCAAATAAAAAATATGAATTCCACTTCCCACACTTTTTAGAAAATGCTGCAATAACAATATTTAAAACTTGTCCTGAAATTTTTAATGCACATATTTCTTATTTTTTGGTTCATTAAGTAATTTATTGGTTAACATAAGTAAGAAATTTCTAAATTTCCTCTAATAAGGCTTTCAAAAAACTAAATTTACTTTAGGCTGAAAGCAGTCGCCCAAAATCTTCGGAAATTATCGAAAATTATGCAACAGATTTTCAAAGTTCTTGCCTTGACGTGAAAATAGGGCAGCTAAAAAGTGTGGTGGTGTTGGTTGATTTTTCCGACAGGGTGAAAAGGCGATTCAGGCGTAGTATGCAGACACACCGGTTTCGGCGTTGTGCCATCTTCAGTGTCATTTCTCGTTCTGTCTGGTTCGACTTTTTGTCCTTAATTTATGTTCATTTATCTTAGGCAATGTAATTTTCGTCGAAGATTAATTACACCGTGCTACAAAACAAAAAAGGCAGGAAATACACACCCGAAACAAAACCTAGTATAGGTTGTAGGTATGGTCGAATACAACATGAAAATAGGTCTCGTATAGTTCCTGAACCCTCCATTTTTTATACCAAAAAACCGTTATTTTCGTACTTGGTGCACTTATCTATTAATAGCTTGACTATATTTTCCATCCGATTTAAAAAAATCGAACAAGTTTTGAAAAGGGTATTCGAATAGACTTTAAAATCAATGTAAAAAAATATATTGTTAGACGTAGCTTCTTGGAGGTTTTCATCGGTTCAATTTTAATGAGTTCATATTTGTCTTAATTTTTTGAATATTGATCATCGCTAATTTCAAAAATGTTTATGAAAGCTGAAAGAACATTTATTTTCGAATAAATTGATACCTCTTCCAATGCAATTGCATAAAAATTGTCGAAGTTAAGCAATTTAAGTAAAAATTTTAATATTTAAGTATGTACCGGACGTGCAGATTTTCTTAGCAGTGTGGCTAACGGCTTCATCAATATTTACTCAAAATTGATATAGACAATGGCTCTTAAGCAAAAAAATTGTTTTTCATAAAATTTTTGGAAAATGGGCGTGGCATCGCCCAAATATGTATATCATATATGCGTATCTCAAAAACTACTTGACCGATCTCGACCAAATTTGATGTACACATTGAGCTTGGCCTCCTTAAGCACCAAACAAGACAAACATTACTCCCTCTGAAATATAGCTAGCCTAGAGTTTTTTGAAATTTTCCGTTATGTGGGTGGAGCACGTGGTTTTTGTCCGATTTCGAAACAATTCCACACGGTACTTACGGACGACAAGCTCAACGTGTATATCAACTTTGGTCGAGATAAGTGGGGACAAAGGTTGGAAATAAAACAAATTTTGCCTTATTTCCCATTGCTTATTTATACTATTTGTAACAAAAACAGTTTACTGACAGAAGAAAAAAGAACTTTCATTATTCCAAAAATACAATTAAAAAAAAAAATGGGACATAATCAGAGCTCCAATTCCATTATAAGGAATTTCATATTGTAATTGGAATAAATTTCGTACTAGTAATGTAATATTTTGCCAATTCCTTTGAAAGGAATTGAAAATGTAATTAATTTTTTCCCAATTCCATTATTATTTAGTATTTTAGTTTTTTCAATTACTCAAAGGAATTGTAAAAGTAATCGAGAAACTTAAAGTTCATTCACGAATGTAAAATGTGGATATTCTGTTGTGGTCAAAGATTAAAATCGAAAGCGCTCATTAGACATCGTTTATCTATATCTATGTATAAAGAGTAAATATAAAAAAATTGTGTACGTTTGTGATTTCTAATTTTGTTTTCTAGTTGTTCAATATAATACCGGAATCATTAACGATACAAAAATTTGGAGGGTTGACACTTGTTTAAAAAATTTAAGCTCAATTAAACTGGTGCAATAAATGAACTTTTGCAATGCGGGTATCAAATCTAAGAAGTTTAAAAAAGATAACCATTGGAGATACTCTTTAGGAGTGTTGCCACCTATTTTAAAATTTCAACTCAGTTAAATTGATAAAATAAAGAAAATATTGCAAAGTGGGTGTCAAACTAGAGAGTTTTAAGAAGGCTTACAGTCAAAAATATTTTCCGGAAGGTATTTGAGAAATCTTTATTTGGAAATATTTTCAATAGGATTATCAACTATCTTAAAGTTATATTACGTTCTCATTGAGCCACAAACTCGAGTTTATGGGCCATTTTGGAGTTTAACGCTAAACTCTAGTCCTAAACTCAGAGTATACCATACATAAAACTCGGAGTTTACCATACACAAACTCTCCTTAAACAACCGTTTTATTTGGAGTTTATGTAAATGCAATCCTTTTTTTACCGAATTTGGTTTGGGTCTTTGATAATCTTAGCCTGCAACCAACTTTTTGACAGTTAGTCTGTTCTGAGTATGGAATTTATCTTATATATATATCCCCTAGTCCTTTACCACAAATATATGCAGCTTGAAAAATTCGGTTTGTATGGGAGGTGCCACGCCCTCTTTCTATATCGAAACTTTTTGTAGCCTATATCCATCCTTGGTAAGTCTGCAGTAGATTTCGAAATTTCAAAACATCGGTACGGCCTTTCTCGAGCTTTGTGAACAGAAAAAAAAGCTTTCAAAATATATATTACACTAGCCTATATCTGCTTGCTTCGCGGCTTAAAACACTACTAACGATGAAAATCGATGGATAAATAAAGAAGTTTGCAAGTGTTAAGTGAAGGTACAATCATTTTTTGTATGAAATACTAGCTGGAAATAATGTTACTCATACGCCATAACGTACACGACCGTACTCGTACGTGGCGTATGAGTAACTTTTTCCACGTTAAAGTTTGCATTTTTTTTATTTGCAATGCAAACTTAAAATGAAACTAACGACTAAATGACCTTATCTAAAAAAATGGTATACAGATCCGTAACCTACTACCCAAAACTAATTTTACGTGTCTCGGCGTTTTTTGTGTAATTTTAGCGACCTTACAGTGATATCATCAAAATTTAGCCATAGCAATGCAATTTGTTTATAAAACTCTTAGGAGGTAGGATCTCCAGTCCAACAGGGCTCGTAATTTAAGCGGACTCTATCCTCATTTGTAACGCAGGATACCAGTAAGAGTATTTCAAAGGCCCCAGAAGGCACGCCATTTTGGGTAGCCAAGGATATCATAATATACAAAATTAAGTCAGTGCATTTTTATAGATACGCAGGGATTAGTCCAAGAGAACAGCTGTGCCCAAGGCAGCAACAGTCCGGACTGTTCTTCACCGAAAGGCGAGCATGAAAGTATTCGGACGGGTTATGCCTGCTTCGACATCTGGGGTCTCATCTGCCGCGAAGCGCGTTCGCGGTAGGGTCTGGACAATTTAGCGGTTACCCTATAAACTGAACAGCTAAAGTTTGAGTTATTCAGCTTTCTTTAAGTCCAATTAGTAATACCACTTAGGTATAAGTTATTTATTCAAGAAATTTAACAAATTTAACAAAGCTATTGCAATTCACCTGTAAATCTTTTTATATACATTTTTCGATTACTTTTTAAATTACTTTGAGGAATGGAATTCGAAAAAAATCAATTACATTTTCAATTCCTTTCAAAGGAATTGGAAAAAAAATACATTTTCAATTTCTTTCAAAGGAATTGAAAAAGGTTACATTACTAGCACGTAATTTATTCCAATTATGTACAATATGAAATTCCTTCTAATGGAATTAAAGAAAAAAAAATCCATTTGAAATTACTTCAAGGAATTGAGAAAGTTATCGATTCCTTTACTGGGAACTGAAGGAATTGATTCCTATTTACAATTACTGAGGAATGTAATTGTAATTGTAATGTAATTGCATTTACCCAGCTCTGGATATAATGCATATGAAGAAAGTAATATTCACAAAATATTTTACTTGTGGAAAGTCTAACAAAATATAGGGAAAGCGTCGTCTGTAATAACTGCTCAGCAAAATTTGCTTAATTTCACTTTTAAATGGGAAATAACACCAAAATCTGAGTTTTGCCAACAAATTTTGCTTCTTTCCCTGGTCTAATTCCGCCATGGCATAGAAGAAACAAAAGTTTCCGTTCCTGTTCGCAGCATATATATAACACAGAGAATATTTTTTTGAGTTTTATTTGCAATTAAAATTTCTGCATTATTATCACTTGGTTCATTATATCCGAACTGTGGATTTCGATTACGAAGACGAAATAGTGATGTAAAAATATGTAAAATTTTTCCTACTCTCAGACTGCTAAATTTGAACAGCTTTCTCGCTTTATTTTCTGACATTCCGCTATCTTATAGTCACATTTTATAGGCAAATTTGCAAGTAAGGCAGTGTCAAAATCCTTCTTTACACTCTAATATTACTTCACCTGATATAATTCAACCATGGGTGGGGTGCATGCAATAACACCATACGCAATAATTCCCATTTCTTGGACATTAACAAGCAGTTTCAGTTTCAGTTTCATTTTATTATTATTATTTTTTCTAAACGGTCATAATGCCACCAGTGCATAATTGCGAAAGGAAGGGCAGGGCACGCGAGCGCGACGTCGAACGCAGACCGCCGCGATGCTAGGCACTTTCAAATTTGTATACTTACAAATCCACCCATTTAACTTTATCATAAACTACTTTTTGACAAATGTCACTGAGGATGTGCAACATCCCTAATGTTAATTTTTTCGATTTTCGCGATCCCGCGATTTTCGGCATGTCGTTGGTTCAATCCCGAGATCCCGGGATTAGTCCCGGGATTTAGATATGTATTATTTCTCTATGACTTAACATGAAAAAAATTGCATAAATATGGTTTGAAAAGCTCTCCTACCATATCAATTATATAAATAGGCAATCATGTTTCCTTTACACCCCTTTTACGGCTAAACTATACTTCTAAGGTATAAACAATTATATCATTAGAAAGGTATTTTGATGCTGATGTGCAGGCAGTTTTTAAAATTTCAAATTAGTTTAAAATAGAGTGAAAAAATCAATTCAAAAGTCACACCAATACCAATGCCATACATGTACATGGTTGGGGCGGAAATGCCCCCCAAAATGTATGCTTTAATATTGATAGTGAATTAAAGAAACATGCTATGCAGCAGTTTAGGAATAAGATGTATGTATGTATGTAAAACAGCTCGCGCATGTAATGCTTACAGCATGACCCTGCAGTACGGGGGAGCGACTACAGGACTGCTGAATCGGTAGCTACCTGATAAACACCGTCAATTACCGACCGACTACTTGCATTGTATTTCATCGATTACTTTTACAAGGCAATGTCCTAGGCGGTAGTCACCATCGGCTCTCTCTGCACTACCGGGAGTTACTAAAGTAGTCACTTGCGTGATTTATGGGCGCCCTCTGTCGTAGTTTTTCGCTATTCTACTTACGACTGGTTCGACTCTGCACTACCTTGTGCACTACCACGGGTTAATAGTGTAGCTACTTACCTAGGAGTCGGTGCAGTAGCGGTTCAAAAGTAGCGATTGACTCCAGCAGTACTGGAGGGGAAGTACAAACGCAAACTGACCGGCTGCTAGCAGTGTTGCCAGAATTTTTGTATAGCGCATCCCCATATCTAGCCGCAGTTATCCCCAAAAACTCCCCATTTTTCTTCTAAATCCCCATTTAAATCCCCTTAAGTAAGAAATAAAGAAAATATGTATTCTCATTTCTGTTACTTCGTTTTAATTACAGTTTTGAATAATTTTATATTACAAATTTTCACAGTTGTATATGTGTACATATATATGAGATCATTTGGTTATTTACGTATAGCGGTTTTTTATTTTTTATGATTTCTGGAGACTATTTAACAACATACCTTCGGCCCAAGGTTCCTATTCCCATTGCTGTCTGAAAGTTCGTCCATTTTTTTTTGTGCGCTTGCCAATCACAGCGATCCTTTTACAATTTGGCGTAATGAAGTGAGAGAAATTTGTGTGTTCAGCGAAAGCCATTAAAACAGGCATTTTCCACGAATAATACTTTGATAAAGAAAATCTTTGTTTGAGAAATTTTTAAGGGCAGGCAGTAAAATATATGTATTTGAATTTCAATATGAATATTTTAAACCAAACAAAAATCCCCATCAAATCCCCACATCCCCAAACGAAAAAATCTATCCCCAAATGGTTTCAGAAATCCCCAAAATGGGGTGAAATCCTCACATCTGGCACGCACACACCATGATTCAATAATACAAGGTTGGCTAAATATTGACATTTGTGTCAATCGACTGCCTTGTGAGGTTGCATTTGAGAAGGAAAGAGAAGCGTTTAACAATTTTATCCCCTTTTGTGAAAAGGTAGTAGGAAAAGTAGTGTGGTAGTGCTGAAATGTTTTTTTTTTTTAATTGAATTAAATATATGAAGCGGATTCCACTGACCTACACAATAGACAATGAATTAACATTTTTATGGTATAATAAACATGCCATATAGATATTAAAATGAAATAAATGAATATTCACATAAAATTCTGACCAAAGAAAAATCGTATCGACAAATATTCCCAAATATTCAAAATAAACCATGGTTGCATTGAAATTCCAGTATATATTAAATAAAATAAATGGAATTTGAACAAATCCTTTATTCAAAGGGACTATATGAAGAAATATATAAATAGTAATGATGTACTTGATATAATGCATATGAATGAATCCATTAAAAATTATATTTGTTGATTTAAAAATTACATGTTAAATATCTGGAATTGAATTACATTTGGGTTTTTACAAATTTTAATTTTTTAGTAATGTTTTCTACTATTTTCTCCTATCAGTCTTGCTAATCATTATATTGGTTACATTTAAAAGTTACATTTTCAATATCGTAATTGGATTACATTTGGTTTTTTACAAATTTCGATTTTTTAGTAATGTTTTCTACTATTTTCTCCAATCAGACTTGCTAATCATTATAATAGTTACATTGAAAAGTTAGATCTTGAGTATCCTAATTTAATTACATTTGGTTTTTTAATTAAAATTTAATTTTAATGTTTTGTACTTTTTTTACAATCTGTCTTCTTAATCGTAATATTGGTTACATTAAAAAAATATGTCTTCAGTATCATAATTTAATTACATTTCGTTTTTTAAACGTGTAAATTTTTGGAAATGTTTTCTACTATTTTCTCATATCAGTCTTGTTAATCATTATATTGGTTACATTTAAAAATTATATCATTAACAGCTTAACTTGAATTACATTTGCTTTAAAAAT
>NW_023458557.1:62055792-62103739 GCF_013731165.1 Rhagoletis pomonella
TATTTATTTTTATACCCGAGCGCACTTGTGCACAAGGGTATTATAACTTTGTTCACATAACGGTTGTTTGTAACAGGCAAAACGAATCGAGATAGATATAGACAAATGTATACATAAATGATCAGAATGAAAAGAGAAATCGATTAAGCGGTGACTGTCTGTCCGTCCGTCCGTCCGTCCGTCCGTCCGTCCGTCCGTCCGTCCGTCCGTCCGTCCGTCTGTGCACACGATAACTCGAGTAAAAATTGAGATATCTTAACGAAACTTGGTACGTGAACTTCTTTTGGGCGTGGGACGGATGGTATTGAAAATGGGCGAAATCGGATAATAACCACGCCTACCTCCCATATAACGGTAATTTTAAGAAATACGAAAACTGCGATATTTTAGTAACTACTGAAGATAATTCACTCAAAATTGATACTTACAATGAGTTTCAGACGGAAAACATGAATATTATAAATTTTTGGAAAATGGGCGTAGCCACGCCCACTTATGGTTACATGTGTATATCTTGGTAACCGCTGCACAAATTTCTTCCAAACTTGGCACAGTTGTTGGTCCTGGTACAGCATACCAAATGGCCGAAAATTTTAAAAATCGGACAATAACCACGCCTACCTCCCATATAACGGTAATTTTCAGAAAAACGAAAACTGCGATATTTTAGTAACTACTGAAGATAATTCACTCAAAATTGATATTTGCAATGAGTTTTAGACGAAAAATAAGAATATTACAAAATTTTGGCAAATGGGCGTAGCCACGCCCACTTATGGTTACATGTGCATATCTTGGTAACCGCTACACCAATTTCTTCCAAACCTGGCACAGTTGTTGGTCCTGGTACAGCATACCAACTGGCCGAAAATTTCTAAAATCGGACAATAACCACGCCCACATCCCATATAACGGTAATTTCGAGAAATACAAAATCTTCGATAAATCAGTAAATATTGAAGCTAATTTATTCAAAATTGATGATTGCAACAATTCTTTACCAAGAAATACGTTTATGACAAAATTTTGGAAAGTGGGCGTAGCACCGCCCACTTGTGATCACATATATGTATCTCGCTAACCGTTCTAGCAATTTGTACCAAGCTCAGTATGGTTATTGTGCTTGCCACATAAAAGCAAACCTTTGCAAATTGTTGAAATCGGACTAAAATTGAGGCCGCTTTTCATATAACGGTAAATTTCAGATATGCTTGAAATTTCAATATTTCGAAATTTAAGGACGCTAATTTACTTAAAATGTATACACCCCGGCTTATCATGTAGCGGTAGCTTTCGGAAAGGTGGAAAACATATATTTAATACTTGCGCCGGGTATTTAATGTTCGGCTCCGCCCGAACTTAGACTTTCTTACTTGTTCATTTTCAATTTCATAGATTGTTTATAATGACTTTTGCTAAAATTTCAAAATCAAAAGTTATCAAAACAAATTCTATGGGACTGAGAAATATTATTTTCTACTTTTTAGTCCATTTATAAAAGCGTTGTATATTAAAAAGTTTTTTTTATATTATTTATTTTAGTTTTTGTCTTAATTTTTCACTTCGCGGATGCTTTTTCAGTATGAACGCGGTCATTTTAATATGCGCGTAATTGAATTGAATATTTGCCAATATACAGTACTTTCGTTGACGTTTATAGTAAGATCAATTACGTTTCTATTTGATTTTAATATTTTTTTCCCTCAGTGTATAATTTAAATAAGTTCGGCTTTTCAAACAGATGACAAGACCTTTAAAAAATAGTTTCAAACTAAAACCTTTTTAACCCTTTTTCTCATTTCACCCAAATATGCATACATGCATATACAAATTATTAAATTCCCTTAATTCCTGTTGGATTTAAGTTTTAAAACGCGTGGCAACCTTGCTATGCGTATTTTGAGGATTAAGTTTCCTCAAAGCCTTTTTGATTTATATCCATATTGAAGTAATTTATTTAATCTATTGCATATATCGAACTCCGCTTTGTAAAAAGGTGGCGACCTTCTTCAAATTATTTTCAAACTAAAACGTCATCTGATTCTCTAAATTGAACTTGAATTTAAATATGAAAACAGGTGCCAACCCTCTTCAAAATATTTCAAACTACAATTTCTTTCGTGTGGCACCCATATACATATTTAAACTTTCTCATTGCCGTTATTTACTTTAAACTTGATTTCTCAAACGGTTGACGTATGTAGTTTAGAAATAAAGGTCTTTTAATGGCATTTTGAGTGAAATCCATATATAATAATTTATTTAGCCTCCTGTCATTGAGATTAACTTTCTAAACGGGGTGTTATTAAAACATTTTCACAAACTTCGAACACATGTCTAAAATTTTTATTATACGTTCTTTCAGCTGTTAGAATGCAAAATCTTACGTGGTGCAACGTTTTAAAGCAAAGTGGGAAGCGGGCGTAATTTTAATCCGATTTCGAAAATTTTCAACCTATAGCTTATCTATTCCAATGTCAAAAATTGTTCCGAGTTTGGTACAAATTGGTAAATCGGTTACCTAGATACACATACAGTGAACCAAATAAAAACTGCTACGCGACATTATAGTAAGTTTTGGCTACTTTTCTTTAGTTCATTATGTTATGTTCATTAATTTTTTTGAAAGTATAGCTGATTACTTAATAAACACTACGTAAATCCAAATGTCAGACTTTATGAAAATTCTGATAAGTTTGACCAAAATTTCTAACCTCTTGATCAACATTTTTAGACAAAAGTTTGGTATTCAGTTTTGTAGCCCATCAAATTTTAGTATAACAAGGTGCACATTTTAGGTATCTAGGACTTACCACTGATATTGCCAAAAATTAACGGTAAGTCCTAACATCTACAGCCACAGGTCTTTCATTTGACACCTCATTTTCGAAAATCGAACGCTACTGGCTTTTTTGGGGGGTTTTCCATATTTATTTTTCTTTCAATAGCACTGTACAGCACTCGGCTGGGTTTTGGACAAAACCAGCTTTTTTTAGGAGATTGAGTCATAGGTAAAAGAAGTAGTTTCTCCGTTTTTCGAAGTTAGCCTCCGAAATCGAGATATGTGCCGAAGTTCGAAATTGGGCCTTTGGTATAAATTTATTTTTCATTATTGCATGTAAAAAGCAAAAAAAGTAAAAATACAGACGTAGTCCTACTTTTGCTCTTATTTATATGGTATATAACTTTTTTTGTGAAAACTCATGTTACAGGTGCTATAACAGGTCAAAGGTCAGATCTTCTAAAAATTAAAAACTCAATATTTCAGAAAATTTTGAACTGATTTTTAAAAACTTCCTATCGTTGTAAAGCCGATCAAACCCCCTTTCTTCTTATGTGCATATTTGTATACTTGGTGAATAAAAATTTGAAAAAAACACTTAAAGAAAAAAATTACTTTTTTTATCAAAAAATAGTTTAAAAAAAAATTACTCACCGATTTTTTAAAGGTTGGTAGCGTTGTAAAGGCGATTAAACCCCCCTTTCTTCTGATATGCATAATTGTATACTTCCTGTGTAAGAATTAAAAAAAAACATATTTAAAGGAAAAAATACCCTTTTTTATAAAAAAGAGTATTTTAGACAAAAAATAAAAAAGGTATTTTTTCATTTAATTGTGTTTTTAGATAGTATAATATACGAAGTATACAACTAAGCGTATTGGAGGAGGTTTAATCGCCTTTACAATGATATATATTTTTTAAAATTCAGTTCAAAGACCTGAAGTTTGAACCCTTATAGCTCCTGTAATATAAATTTGCAAAAAAAAAGTTATATACCATTTAAATAAGAGTAAAAGGAGGCCTACGTCTATATTTTTAGGTTTTTAGTTATTTACATGCAATAATTAAATATAATTTTTTACCAAAGGTCCTATTTCGAAATTCGAAGGCCCATATCTCGATTTCGGAGGCTAACTTCGAACAACGTTAGAAATACCTGTTTTACCTATGACTCAATCTCTTAAAAAAAATGGTTTGGTCCAATACCCAGGAAAAAAGTTGATTTTGCCGTACAGTGTAGTATATTGTACAAAGCAGCACACAGGTAATTAGCTAAATTTTCCAATTGCAGACGATGTGTTAATAAAAATTATGCATATTTACTTTAGTTTACGTATCCCTAGCCCTTTAAATAAGTTGTTTGTAAACTATCTTCTAATGGGAGCACATAGGCCTGCCACATTTATATTGATTGCTTTTTTGTTCCACAACACTATATAAGTTGTCCGATAACAGTTTTAGGTAAGCACCAGCCACAGTATACTCCTTCATAACTTCTTTTCTATTAAAAGCACATAGTTCTTACGGATTGTAATCGATTCTGCTCTCCAAATACTATCAGTTAATTATAAACGCAAACATGAATAATCAACGCACCAAATTTTGTAATGAAAAATAAAAATAAAATAATAGGAGAGTGACACTTTTATTTGTGAAAATTCCACAAAACATGAGCAATCAACCAAGCACCAAATTTTACAACGAAAAATAAAAGAAAATAATAGGAGAGTCACAATTTTATTTGTGAAAGTTCCCCAATTTTATTTCTGAATTATATGCTTATATTAGATTAATACATAATCTACACCACACACATATGTAACCTGATTTTTCTTAATAAAGGAGCGAAAATTATATGTTCGAATAAAAACTGTCGAGTCTGGACCCTGCAAAAAGCCTCTAGTGCTAACTATGCTATTCCAATCACGGTTGCCAGTTTGGCCGAAGTGTACCACTTTTGTTAAATTGTTTTCACTTTGGTAAGTTTGTTGAATTCATAAGACAGTAGGAATTACGAGGCAGTAGACAAGAGCCCCTGAAAAGTTTAAAAGGCAACGATTATGGCTATGCAGATAAGCTGTTCATCTTCGCTGAAATATTGCCTCTAGATTGCAGGCAGTCTTGAAACTGATTGATAAATGGTGCTCTGAAAAGGGACAATCAATACTTGCACTATGGTCCACCATCGTTAACTTCACCCAAAGACGGAAAGTCAATGTGGCTTAAAACCAACTGGAAATTTCAAAGATTAAGTCATCGCACGAGGGGAGTTATCTATAGTATACCCTGAATAACTTGCTCAACTGAAACAGTGAAAGTTATCGAAGAAAGATAAATGGGGCTAGGGTAAATATCATGTCTGACATGTCCACAGGCAAGCAACATCAAGGCTTGTGGACAACTGAAAGACTCTATTGATTGTATAATTAAGCACGCATAGCACGGTAAGGGTAGCTCTTTGGTGGGTACCGGCACATGAGCATTTTGATGGCAGCGAATCAGTCGACGTTCACTCAAAACGTGGGATGCAACGGAGCGTACACAGCAGAGCTACTACCTTTGTGGGAGGATTCTCAAGCTACCGGCGAATGGTGGATGACAAAGGGATAAGGCAATCTAGAAACTTATGACTCCCACTAAATGAATCTCGGAACAGATTCTGAATTTTAGTCCGGAAGGTCTGGGGTTTTTTACAGGCTACCTGAGTGGACTGCAGGATCTATGGCTGGAATATTATGCTATTTCCCACTTCTTCATCCAGAATCTGAGATATGACACACTCTAAAACGTTAAATTTTACAAGTTATCTAACTTTCGTGTGAACTTTCATAGGGTCAGAACACTAGATTTATACAACTATTTACAAAGATTGAGTTTATTCGCTCAATTATGTTTATAATAAAAAAAATTGTTGTTTGTTTTACAGCGAATTTTTCTTAGGATTATAAGACAGTTCACAAAATACGCGAAAAATTGGTATATTAATTATATCACCAATGTGTATTTTTAAAATGTTTGAATAACTAAATCTATAGCTAAAACATACTCTGGTACATTTTTTATATTCTGGTAACGTTCTTGGTGCACAACAAAAAAAGAGGTAAGTGGCAACCGTGATTCCAAGGCTAAAGTAACTTTTGATAAAGAAAACATCGGCTTTAGTTTGCCAAACACAATGGTTGCTTTAAAATGTCTTTACACCAGTTGTCTTCCATCGGCCATGTGCGCATCAATTGAAAATTTTAATTGCACAGAATTCATATGAAAAATTAAAATTAATTAACAATGATAAGAATCCCATAAAACGAACTGGTTTAAGTAAATCAAAACAAGTAAATTGAAAAGTCAACTAAATCCTTCAACCGTCGTTTTAGTGCATTTTCAGCCTGCTTTAAAATTCTACAGCAATATCTGGCATGAAAAAGTTTTTAAAACATTTATAAAAATGCTTGAAATTTTTAATATGTAGTATTATCCGTCAGGACATGATTGTGCATGTCGGTATGTGTGAGTTCCATGGCATTTGCTTGGTGATTATGGTTACGTACGGTTGCTCCATCAACGCGCCAACCGAAATATTTCCGTCCAATTAGTTTGGCCAACAATGGAATGTTAATGATACCCGGAGCAATAAACCAAACAAGCCAAGGGGGCGATAGTTAAAGGCACAAGCATAAACTTTTGTGTGTATAAATGTACTTAATGGACGCGGCAAGGTTGTGGGGACAACAAAAGCCACAGCAAAGCGGTCAGGGGCTATAATAAGCAGCAACAACTATGAGGCAACCAGCAATTGCAGCACAAAAATTCACTTCGAGCACAGTCAACACAAAAGTACATAAAAACACGTGTATGTGCATATGTACATATGTACGATTGACGAACGTACCGACCTGTTGACCATGATTTGCGCGTCCTTGCAACACCATGAGCACAGCCGGCCCCGGGAGAATCGGGGGGAGGGGGTTTGGGGGAATATGTATGTAGCTGCTGTTAGTGGTTGAGTGGAAATATGACGTAAAAACAAATATTTGATTGCTGCCAACATTGAGCAACAACAATAACAATAATCGCAAAGGTAGAAACTCCGACAACCGCCAGCAATGCGACTGTGGCACGCAAAAAATTGCAATGCGGCATAACGTGACACGGCGACAACTTTTGTCGTCCACACGCCCGTTTTTAATGCGTTAAGCGAGCTACTGCTTATTTGTGTCGGAGAGTCTATATGGCTGGCATTTCGCGGCACATTCTGAACGCGTTAAATTACTTGCCTTGAAGCTTTTTGTGAATGCAGGCCGGGAAGTTAGGGAATCGGAGAGAGGTAATTAAGGGTTAGGAGCGGCCGCGTACCAACAATAGCAAAAACAATTGGGCATAACTAATAAAGTGTGTGTAGTAGTGAATCGGAATAAAAATATCAAATCCTGCAATGCGTTTCCTGGGAATAGTGTTCCAATTTGTTTCTTGTCCAAGAGAAACCAGTGCTGACAACGGTATTGATTGGCTATACGTAGTAACTATGAATGCATTGCTCTTCTGCCAACGCTTCAATTCATTGGCTTAGCGTCTGGCTGACTAAAAATAGTCGCGCAAAGTGTTGGCAATTACCGTCAATTATATTGTTGTTGCGGTTGCATTTTGTGCAACTTCAATTGTAGTTGTTGCTGTTTTCAAACTATGCGCAATCACTTCTCTGCGGGCTCTTGACTTTATATTGCCTCTAAGCAGATTCTGTTCTTTTGCTGATTCCAACACCAATAACAACTACCTATGCCTTCGGAACTGGTACATACTCGATATGTACATATGTAGTTTCTGTAGGTAACGCGGTTTCGAAAATTTTCGCAATATTTGCGGTGGTAATTAAGCGAAAATTTCTGTTGTTCGATACCTTCGTATTATCGAACAAATTGCGATCTTAAAGAATTCACACGTTGTTTGGAACATTACATGTTGCACATTTTATTGCATGGAGTATGCGACATTTTATTTTCGAAATAAATGCATAAATGAGTTCGAACCCGATTTCTTTTATTCCTATTGAGCATGTTTTTTCTAATGGAAGATGCAATTTTGAGTAATTGTTGAACATTCCAAGAATGCAATGCATGCTATTTCCAAACTTAGAAAGACTAAGACTTGGCGATGCAATTATGTACTTTCCCAATGTGTATTAGCCGTTAATTAGTGCTTCCGCCGGACAATATATTCAAGTGCGTCCCTTAACATCAGGTACTGTTAATTCTTTAACTTCGCTTCTTTTTAGCTACACCGCAGCTACCAGGCCACTTCTATGGATAAAAGTAATCGTATTGTAAATTATGTATATGTGTACATGTCGATGGTCCTCTGCAAAACGACACAACTCAAAATTTCATATTTTTCAGTAGGGCCAGTTAACTTAGTGTTTCGATATTAATTTCTTTTCTATCGTTTAGCTGACAACTTCGGTAATTTATATTATATGCTGTATACATATATATATGTATGTGCATAAAAAGTTGTATTCATGCTGCATGTTTGCTTATTCGCCACTATAATAATAATAGATTGGCGCTTGCACATATGTTAGTGTTTGGCCGAGCTTCTCCTCACACAAAGGGGAGGGGGCTACAGTTTTACGCCGACCCCGAACGAAAATCATCCACTCCATTGCCAATATCTTTGATGTCCCTTTATGCGTGACTATACTGTGAGAAAAACTGAAGACGTTCACGAACCAGCTGATTGGACCTTATCAGTGTGTCTTCAGACCTGGTAAGTCCAACATTGACCAGATTTTCACAGCACGTAAAATCCTGGAGAAGACACTAGATAAGCAAATCCACACACACCATCTTTTTGTCGATTTTAAAGCTGCTTTTGATAGCACGAAGAGGAGGAAGAGGAAGAGGATCCCCGCAAAATTACGATGGACCTCCCCACGCCGTTTGAGACCAAACAAGGTTTTAGACAAGGCGATTCAATGGGACAATATATATAGGTCCCTGATATCGATATCGAAGTTCTGAAACAAAGGGATGTTACCGCAGCATTTTCCAGATTAGAAAAAGAAGCTAAAGAGGTTGGTCTAGTGGTGAACTACAAAGACAAAGTACCTCCTGGCAACATATAGAGAGTCGACGCGTTTTGGGACACACGTTACTGTTGGCAGTTATAACTTTGAAGTAGTAAAGGAACAAGCATAAACACCATCAACAACGTCAGCCTGGAGATCAAGTGAAGAATAACTCTTGCCAACAAGTGCTACTTTGGGCTCGGTAGGCAATTGAAAAGCAGAGCCCTCTCTAGACAAATGGAAATCACGTTCTTCAACTCTCTCATCATGCCCGTCCTTTTATATGGCGCAGAAAATTGGACGCTGTCGAACAAAGATGAGAAGGCTTTGGGGGCATTCGAGAGAACTATTCTACCCAAGATCTACCTTATTTCGTGGACGACGGGTATCGGAGGAGATCGAATAACGAAGTGTATGCATTTTTTTAACGACATGGACATAGTGAGGTACAAAAAAGCACAGCGATTGCGCTGGCTTCTACATGTTGTACGCATGGGTGACGACGCTCCCGTGAAAAGATCCTTCGACTTCGCACCCATGGGTTACCAACGAAAGCAAGGGCGCCCACGAACGCAATGGAAGGACCAAATGCAGAAGGACCTGTCTGCGTTCCGAATAACCAACTGGAGCAAATTCGCACAGGAGACCGACAAACCGATAAATGGTTGTGGTTCCAAATAAGAAGAAGAAGTAAATTAGTAACCGTTTTAACCTCAGTATCAGAATAAAAACTACGAACTATGATTCTCAATGATTCAAATATTTACTGGACAAAACTCAAATCTTAAATAGAATGAACACATTTGCAACGATTATTCGATAAAACTTTGGTCATACCATTTCCGTACGCAATGTAATCCATAAATAAATCCAGATATTCACACATTGTTTATAGACTTTAATGCGAACTCCTCTTCTGAATTTACTACACCTGCATAAATTTGCAAAGTTTGAATACCAGTTCGCTTTGATCTTGAAGTTTGGAAAAAGTCGCCCATCAATTTTGACTGACAATCAATCTGATTGCGAAAAGAATTCTCGGGAACTTTCACTTGACAATCAAAAGTCCAACTCAATGTCAAAGTAAAGTACTTGCAAACCACACATAACGGGTGATTTTTTTGAGGTTAGGATTTTCATGCATTAGTATTTGACAGATCACGTGGGATTTCAGACATGGTGTCAAAGAGAAAGATGCTCAGTATGCTTTGAAATTTCATCATGAATAGACTTACTAACGAGCAACGTTTGCAAATCATTGAATTTTATTACCAAAATCAGTGTTCGGTTCGAAGTGTTCGAAATTCGAAATTTTGTTCAGCGATGAGGCTCATTTCTGGTTGAATGGCTTCGTAAATAAGCAAAATTGCCGCATTTGGAGTGAAGAGCAACCAGAAGCCGTTCAAGAACTGCCCATGCATCCCGAAAAATGCACTGTTTGGTGTGGTTTGTACGCTGGTGGAATCATTGGACCGTATTTTTTCAAAGATGCTGTTGGACGCAACGTTACGGTGAATGGCGATCGCTATCGTTCGATGCTAACAAACTTTTTGTTGCCAAAAATGGAAGAACTGAACTTGGTTGACATGTGGTTTCAACAAGATGGCGCTACATGCCACACAGCTCGCGATTCTATGGCCATTTTGAGGGAAAACTTCGGAGAACAATTCATCTCAAGAAATGGACCGGTAAGTTGGCCACCAAGATCATGCGATTTGACGCCTTTAGACTATTTTTTGTGGGGCTACGTCAAGTCTAAAGTCTACAGAAATAAGCCAGCAACTATTCCAGCTTTGGAAGACAACATTTCCGAAGAAATTCGGGCTATTCCGGCCGAAATGCTCGAAAAAGTTGCCCAAAATTGGACTTCCGAATGGACCACCTAAGACGCAGCCGCGGTCAACATTTAAATGAAATTATCTTCAAAAAGTAAATGTCATGGACCAATCTAACGTTTCAAATAAAGAACCGATGAGATTTTGCAAATTTTATGCGTTTTTTTTAAAAAAAAAGTTATCAAGCTCTTAAAAAATCACCCATTAAAATTGCGCACAGCCATCACTTACTGCCTGATACTTGGATGTTGCAAGTGCCCGTATGTATTATTTATTATACGCCGTTTACTGACAAGCCAATTGGAGTCCTTTTTACGAAACGCAAAACAAACAAATGCATGTGCATGTAACGCGAATGTGTGCATTTGTGAGATAATACGTAAAGGAATTTAAACAAGCTGAAATTTTTGAGAACTTGCGCAGACTATGGCACTGCTGTCAGCAGCGATCGGCAATGACGACGGCGACGACGACGAATTGACAGACGCTTGTCAAGCGCATATCATCATCATTATTCAAGCGTCAAATTGTCAGAAGAGCAGCGATTGCAGCGTACACACATGTGAAAATGTGTGACATCCTTTTCCGTAAAGTTCAGGCAAATGGCAGCCTCGACATTCAGAAATGCTTACATGCCCTCACAAGCTTACTCACTGCATACACACACCCATACATATATGTATACTCGTATCGTCATCAGCAACTACGGCCAAAATCTTCACGTAATAATATTAACGATTTGCGGACGACTACTGCCTTTGTTGCAAATTGCACGTATTTTGTTTGCAAGGACATACAACAACTGCTACTGCGTACATAGTATGTGTACTACATACATCCAGCGCAACAATCAAATGAAAGCCGCCGCCAGCCATAGTAAACCAGCCTGCAGCGTTTGTCTGGCAGCAACTGAACGTTTGTTGCATAATGAGACAATGTTGTTGCTGATGGATTAAGCGGCCATTGCGCTTTCCCCCGGTGGCTCTACAATTGACTGACTGTCTGTTCGTCTGCAACCTTTTGATGGCCCTTGACAGGGCTCCATCAGTGTGACGAGAACGGCGACAATGTCATTCTCGGCCTCAAGCTCATCGAACGCGGCGACAGTGGTAGCGGCAAGAGTAGCAGCAGCAGCAGTAATATGCAATGCAAAATCCATCAAGGAACCGAACAAAATTTACATACAATACGCAATGCCTTGCAACGCATTATTGTTACAACGCCAAAGCATAGTCAACCAACCATCCATCCACTCAATGGGCTGACAGTGCGACCGAACTGGTAATCCAACTTAGCTGAGCAGCGCGCTGGCTGACTGTCTTTCAGGCTGGCAATGGCTGAATAAACAAACGAACTGCAGCGAATGCATGAACGGTTGCTTGTACGGACGGGTATATAGAGTTGGCTATTTGATGGAATGGCTGGCTTACTGCTGGTTGGTTGAATGAGTGCATGATTGTGGGATTGCTGGCGGGCTGGCTACTTGGTGTACGCATAAAATGCGGGCTGTAATTGATTGCATGACATTTTGAACGTTAGCCTGCCGGCTTGTCGGCCTGCCTTCCTGTTTTGCCAGCTCAAAAAGTCATACATCAACCCGACGGCCGTTAGCCTACTAGCCGGCCGGGATTTTCGAAACTCTCTGCTACTCCGCTTTTACTTCGGGCTGCCAATCCTGCCGACCAACCAGCAGCAGGCTGCATTGTTTGACACGGAGATTGACAACATGTCGTTGTTGGTTGAAATGTTGATTGACATGAGTAATCAAGCGGCCAAAATGTCAACATACCTATGTATGCCGAAAGGCAAAAGGTAAAAGGTAGAACGAGTAAAGCAATGAGTTCGAACAACATGGAAAAAGGGCTAAATCGGGAAAGAAACACGGAATTAATTACTGCAAACTTGTGAAACGGATTACACAGCTTCTGGTTGCAATTGATTAAATAAATCGATTGTTCTTCGAAGAACAAAGGTATAACAGTTCCAACAATAAAACTTGCAAAAAGTTTGCATCAATCGATATGTAGAATTTAGATCGTCGAAAGTTTTTTCGTGGACCGAACGCCTCTCTCTCTCTCTCTGTTGTTGGATAATCTCTATATTGCAAAATATTCAAGTGGCAAATTTTTGGGATGGGACCTTCCCAGTAAAAATCGTCCCGTCGTCATTTAATATTATTTTGAGCTTTGTACTACGATTAAATATGTTTATTAGGAAAAATTTAAAAAGCAACAAAGTGTAAGTCCTCATCAGACTTATTTTTTCTAGACTTCAGCAGGGATCGAACTCGCGTCATCATCAAGCTCAAAACAATATCGAAATTAAAAATTTTAAAAAGCCACAACAACATTGACAGATACATTGTTTAGGAAGAGCCTGCCTGAAGCTAGACAAAACAGCAAATGAATGTATAGAATTGACAACAACAACCACGATGTCAAATTTAAATAACGGTAAAGCTGCACTTTATAGTAGTAGGTTGAATAAGGAAATGAATTAACAACAAGAGTTTACGGGGTGTGCATAGCTCAGTGGTTAAAGCTTCTGACGTTGCACACCGATGACGCGGGTTCGATCCCTGCTGAAGTTTAGAAAAAGAAGTCTGATGATGAGATGTGGTGATCTCCGAAATAGCAGATTTAACCTCTACCTTGCTTTTTCAATTTTTCCTTATAAACATAATTAGTCTGTTCCTTTGAACTTCGGACTAAAACCTGTGGAGCTGTCAAACCACAACTTTACACTCTCAAATGAGAGTAAAAGGAGAACAGATGCAGAAGTGCACGGGAACGCAAAAAGCACTATTTCTGGTAAAAACGTCAGTCGGTTTGTTTACATGTCATTGGTACAACACTGATTTGGCTGAAATATCACTAAATAATTATTAAAATCTATACATATGCAAATATTTCGTTGTTTACTTCCATTTTGTAACAAATATAAGGTTCTTTGCTTTCACCGCTTTCTGCACATGCAAATTAGCTGATCGTTTGACACTTTTCATGAACTTACAGGAAAAAAAACTCCGGACTAAATCCTGTAACTTCTGACTAGGAACAGTTGCTCAGTTACTCTCTCAAATGTGTTCCCACTTACAGGTTTTATGTCAATAGGAACGACTTCCTGTAAGTTCTGACTAAATCCTGTAAACCGGACTGCTATTGGAACAGACTAAATAATTATGTTAATAAGCCACGATAACATTAACAAAAACCTTTTTTCTACATTTTTTGCGATGTTGCTTTGAGCATCGATGAAATACACTGCATGTAGTCGGTCGGTAATTGACGGTGACCGATTCATCAGTACTGTAGTCACTCTCCCGTTCTGCAGGGGCATTATGCATTATGTATGAATGTATATATGTATATGTAGTCCTTTTTACGCTTTACTGTAAACAACCGTGAGTGATGGATGGGCTCATCACAAGGCAGGCTACATAAACATCATCAGCATACGAAACTAAGTAGTAAGCCATCGATTATGCACATGTACGTACATATTAGGGTGTTCGATTATTCGAATTTTTTCCAAACCCGGTTTTGCGAGTTATTTGTAAAATTGCAATTTGAAAAACCCCGGTTCTCGATCTTGAAATAAAGTACAAACCAGATAAACCGGTTTTATTTTACAAAGTCTTCATACAGAGAAAATGCTTATATTGTTATGAAGTCATGACCGAAAATTACCATAAAACTGTTAACAGTAAAGATAGCTTTTGTTTAGAAAAGTGCAAAGCAAAATTAGTGCACCACGTTAACGAATTTCTATTTATAATTCTTTTTTTTTTTAAGGAAAGGAAAGTACCTCAGAGGTAGTTTCATACTAATTTGGTTTAGATCCGATCATTGGATCATGAAGAAATTAACCGTACTCTAAAATGTATATATGAGACTATTGAAGTCAGTTTTGTTTTTGGCTTACAAATTACCTAGGCTCGAATCGTAACATCCGTTCACGGATCGAAAACGATACGAAAGAAAAGTACGTGAAATGTGAGGCAGTATAAGCTGAATAGGACAAAGAGTACGTTTACGTATGTCATAATCCGAAAAATGTGTTTTTACGTGACGAGTAGTACGATATCGTATGTGACGATTCGAGCCCTGAATCTGACTTTTTTTGGATTTGCGTAGTACTGCCGTAGGCGAATGCTTAAATGTGCCTACTGCCGCTCGGGTGGCCAATGGTTCAATTTCCGGTCCCAGCAACATCGAAACAAGTTTTTCCGAGTGTATTTCTGCTATAAAAAAGCTCCTTTGAAAGTGGAATAAAAGTGTAGATTTCTCCATTTGTGCATCAAAATCGAAAGCCTTGAAAAATTCGAAAAACTGAAATCATTTATTAAGAGCTCAAGATTTGTAAAAATGAAAAAAACCGGGTTTGCACGTTGAAAAAAAATCCGGTTTATTTGATATTTGAAAAATCAAGATATACACATTAAAAAAAATAGATGGAAATCGTTTGGAAAAGCCGAGTCAATCACCCTAATACATATGTATGTATGTATGAAAAAGTTTGAGTTTGGGCGTTTACAGTTTCCACTAAGAATCCAGTAGCTTGTGTCTGTAACTCTTCTCTACCGATTATTACTCTACTGGTAGAGAATATACGTCGTTCTCTACTACTCATTAGCAGTAGAGAACAGGGCGGCGAATTCATATCTCAATTCGCCTTGGTAGAGAATTGTTACAGAAACGAGCTACAGGTCTCAAGAAAAATCATAAGAAATATTTTTCATTATTTCTGTTGCTTTAAAAACACTTTGCCTTTGCTGTAAATTTTCTTGAAGAAATAAATTTACGAGCATTTCCAAATGTCTTCACTGTTATTAAAACAAGTAAGACAGTCTAAGTTCGGGTGGAGCCGAACATTAAATACCCGGCGCAAGTATTAAATATATGTTTTTCACCTTTCCGAAAGCTGCCGCTATCAATTTTGAGTAAATTACCGTCCTTAAATTTCGAAATATTGCAGTTTCAAGCATTTCTGAAATTTACCGTTACATGAAAAGCGGCCGTAATTTCAGTCCGATTTCAATAATTTTCAACGTTTTGCTTTTATGTGGCAAGCACAATCAAAATACCGAGTTTGGTACAAATTGGTAGAATGGTGACCGATATACATATATGCGATCATAAGTGGGCGGTGCCACGCCCTTTTTCCAAAATTTTACCATAAACGTTTTCTTGTAAAGAATTGTTGCAGGCATCAATTTTGAATAAAGTAGCTTCAATATTTACTGATTTGTCGAAGATTTTGTATTTCTCTAAATTACCGTTATATGGGCGTGGTTATAGTCCGATTTTTCAAATTTTCGGCCATTTAGTATGCTGTACTAAGGCCAACAACTGTGCCAAGTTTGGAAGAAATTGGTGCAGCGGTTACCAAGATATACACATGTAACCATAAGTGGGCGTGGCTACGCCCATTTTCCAAAAATTTATAATATTCTTATTTCTTGTCTGAAGATTATTTTATATATCAATTTTGAGTGATTTATCTTCAGTAGTTACTAAAATATCGCAGTTTTCGTATTTCTGGAAATTACCGTTATATGGGAAGTGGGCGTGGTTACAGTCCGATTTCGCCCATTTTCAATACCAACCTACCTTGGATTAACGGAAACCTACATACCAAATTTCGTTGAGATATCTCAATTTTTGCTCGAGTTATCGTGTACACGGACGGACGGACAGACGGACAGACGGACGGACAGACAGACATGGCTTAACCGATTTCTCTATTCATTCTGAGCATTTATGTATACATTTGTCTATATCTATCTCGATTCGTTTTGGCTGTTACAAACAACCGTTATGTGAACAAAATTACTTTAACCTTGTGCACAAGTGCGCTCGGGTATAAAAATATTAATATGATAAGATATACCAGAAACACAACTTTAGACTCAGTTATCGATGATTGATTGCAAGTAAAATTGTAGCTTGACCATTACAGACGGCCATTACTAATATGCGAACGCATGGAAGATTGTTTGCACGCTAATGTCTTTCTCCCAAAACGGCGTAAACAATTAATCATTTGCGATTTTGTTGACTTTTCTCCAAAAATGTATATTCAATTTAACGCGTCAATCAAAGCGGTAGCGGTGGCGGCAATAGCGGTAGCGGTGCATGAAAGCTAAATGGCGTATGTTTTGGCGGTTTAAGTGTTTTTATTGTTGTGTACATATTTGTGCTTGCCTATTTGCTTGATGGCGTGTCGGTTGTTTGCTCATGGTTGGTTAGTTGCATTTAGTAGATATGCGAGTGATTGGTTTAACGGTGACGCTATTCATCACGAACAACAACAACCAAATGTACGCAATACACCAACTTTGGCAATATCTTCCAGCACACAATACTTTACTCGTTGCGCTCAAATTTTGTGGAACATGCGAAAGAGGTTGAGCAGCTGAAGTTGGAGGGTACCTAGAAGCGAAAAAAATATTATATTTACTCATACGCTCATAAAATCAGAAGGTTTTTAATTCAAGAGCGCAAAAGTCACACTGATGACCATCGATCAAAACTGTCAGCGCTGTCAATCATTTCGTTATTTATAGCCTTAAGTTGAACGAAGACGTCACATTGTTCAAATTGTTTCGACAGCGAAGCGGCTGGAGTCGCCACCGCAGGCAAAGTCGCCATTGCCGCCACCAATGCAGTCAAAGGCACCGCTGTACATAATGCCGCTGCTTCAGAGCGGTGTATAGGAACTCAGGTGGTCGGTGACGGAGAGGCAACGCGGCACCCATTTCGCTTGTCAATCGATTTCGCTAAAAGTAGCAGTCAGCCGAATATTAGCGGCGGCAGTGCATACAACTTTTTAAATTACTAATTTTTCAATACGTTTTCTTTCTCTTCCTTTTGCAATTATGTACTTACTATTAGGTATCCGCATATGCGAGTTGTCAGCTGAGGAGTTGCAATCACTTCGCGCCAGCCAATGTTTGGACATTTCGGGGCAATGGTGGTAATAATCAACCCACTCAATCTTCTATACTGGTCAATCAATTCAATCAATAATTATTTATTGACATTTTTCGGCATAAAAATGCTTTTGCTTGCTTGTGCGAGATATCTTTTTTGTTTGAGTCATTAAGGCAGATCCATCATAATGGGTAAAAAAATGTTTTGTAGCTTTCAACGAGAAGGCGACGTGTTGGTCGGCGTCTGCGAAAGCGTTCCGATTGACGCGTCCCATTTGACGACGTCAGTGGTCTCCTCGTTTGTTTTGGCGCTACAAGCTGTCAAAATGGGGCTCCAAACATTTATCGCCTGGAGACAGCCTGTATGTATGTATTTACATACATATGAATGAACGTAAGTATGTATGTGCGTATGTGCGGACGTACACCAACTTTTTCCCGACCTGCTGTGCATTTTTCGTCGCATCACGTCTGCGTCTGACATTTGATTGATAGCTCCTTGTGTTGGTGTTTTCGGCGCCTCTTTTCAACGCCAAGCTACTCATCTGCCTGTTGTGATCGCTTTTGTGAAGCGTGTGAGAGCGTGTCGTAATTTAGCTTGCGGTTTTGTTACGGCCAATTGGATAAGCTCTAACACAATGTTGTGTGGTTTGATGGAAATTTTATTGAAAGAAAGTCGCTTAAAAATTTGTACCAGTTTTAGGGAGATTTTTCAAGTTCATCTAAACGCCAATTGAGGGTAACTGATAATTCGCACTGATTGTTTGTAGTTTGAGGAGAGTTTCAAGCTTTTAAAGCAGTAATTAGCCCCGCTTTTGACTAAGATGATGCTATATTAACGTTATTGCAAGAAATTCCCGAAGCAAGTACGAGGACGTTTTAATAAGGCAGTGATTTTTAGTTCAATATTTTTAAAATTTTGTATGTTTACGTTCCCAATAATAACCTCTACGTCCTCAAATTATCCGTTTGTTTCAATAATAATCTCTTGATTCAAATTTGTTACTACGCAGCCACTTCTTCAGGTTTGAAAACAGCAAATAGGGTAGGGCGGCTAAATCTGAAGAATATTACCCCTACTTCATGCAATCTTGCACCCGTGCATTGTCTTGTTAATAAAGCCGGTGAACATTTTATCCTTTTCAAAGCAATCGATATCAAATAAAATACTCTTTGAAGTAAAAATTTCGAGCGACACAAAATGTATGATATCCATTTCGTGAGGAACATTATGCGATATCAATTATTTTGGGATAGCAAGATATGATCATCCTCAGTACGCATACCTCTATGTCAATCGACCAATGGCGCACCACTGTTTCGAATTTTCCTCGAACAGTTTATACTAGCAAAGCGAACGATTTCTGCTGATTATAACTTCAGTGAATTAAAAGTATGTTCACATATAAATATTATCTCAATCAAGGCCCGTTCTTTAATCGCCCCGTTTACACAGGCATATCTCAGATTATTAGCCGTCAAATTTGTTGTGCTAGTTATTCTCACATCTCAAGGAAAAATTATGTTTCTTCTCTGTGCCTCCTAGATCACTTTTTTCTGCTATATTAAGCAATTTAAATATATTTTCACTCAATACTTTATTAAAAATACCTTTACAAACCACTTTTCCTCGCTAGCGTCCACTTTTGTTTACTCTTTCATTTGGCATTTCTCCCATTTTTCGCAAAAATAATCAATAAATCTGGGTTGGACACCGAGAAGTTATCGGTTAGATCTCAAATTATTGTATAATCATAGATTAACAAGGGACGAATTTTGTATGGCTAATCTATTTTTCTAATTACAGATTAGGGAGTTAAGCTCGAAAATGAGGATAATCTACTTATATGTAAACCTAGTATAAGTTTGTGAATTAAGAAGAATAGGAATCAGTGCTGGAAAGTTTTAGAAAAAACGAAATACTGTTTGAGAAATGTAATAAATTTTACGTTTCCGGGAAGAACAAATTACACTTCTGTGTATCACTTTAGTTAGAACAAACATAGGTCTTCCACAAATTTCATGTATAATAAGAATTCTGAAGAGGTAGTTCTGTGTTTCCCTGCTGAAAGTTCTCTATGATATGCATTAAATTAAAGAATGTTAAAAATGTTTAACTTCTGGTTATTCCAAGTAGAGGGTTAAATTTCATGATACTAATGTTTCATTTACCGAGATCGAACTTACGCCTTTTACCAACGATTCATAAATAATTCGAACGGATCTTAAGCTTAATATACATATGTAAATGAAGCTATATTGTATTTAAAGATTTTAATTGAAACAGTGATATAATTTAATTTAACAAACAAAGAAACCCACACACATCGGTAAGCCGCACGGCTTCGCTTCGTTCGCGTTACTCCTCAACCGAACTTCGTGTCTTGTCGCACAAGTCCTTTGAAAAATATCTGGATTAATAATATGCACATTTTTTCCATTCTACAAAATTTTTATCAACCACCATTCGTTTGGTATCTTTCTCTTCACATTTCTTTTACTTCAAAATTTTTAGTCTTAACTTTTTAGATTGGTGATAACGCTTATGAAAGCTGTTTCTAAAGCTGGGAAGATACGATTTGTACATTTGTACATTTTGGCAGTCACATAATGGTGTTGTGTAGAAATTTTTATCAAGAATGAGTTCAGCTCAATAAAAAGTTTCCAAACAACCCCACTTTCTAACTGACAAAATGTACAAATCGTGTGCTCCCTGCACCCTTATTGCAACCCTCCATTTAAAATAATAATAGACTGGCATATTTTAGGGTTTGGCCTAGCTTCTCCTCTGATTTGTGGCGTGCGCCTTGATGTTGTCACACAAAGGTTAGGGACATATAGTTTTACGCCGACTCCGAACGGCGACTGTATTTTTATGAGAAACTGTTTTTCATGGCAGAAATACACTCGAGGGGCGGCCGTTATTATATATATATATATAGTTTTTAATTTTTGATGTTGGGTTAAACCGAGCATGAACCCAGGCCCCGCGGAATAGTAGCGCGCATTGCTAGCCACTACGCCACAGCGGCCGCCCTTCATTTACGCTATAAAATTAATTGAATTAAATTTTCAAACAGATAGCAACGCTCTTTAAAATGTTTTTGGAAATTTAGTTTACTTAGGACCAATTTCAGATTACGTATTTAAGGGCCTTATTCTGTATCACGAACGATAGGCAAAACGAACGATTCGTCTGCAGACGACGACAACCTCTCTGATTGCGATTTTAAACTCTATCCGACTAGCCGACTTCCAAAAAAGGAGGAGGTTATCAGTTCGTCGGAATATTTCTTTATTTTTTTTATGTATGTTACCGCATAACTTTGGACCACGTCAACCGATTTCGATAATTCTTTTTGCATCGGAAAGTAGTGTCTCAGAAGTGGTCCCATACTAATCTGGTTAAGATCCGATCAGTGGATCATGAGATATATATATATATATTTTTTTATATGAGAGTTGAAGTCGTTTTTTTTTGCTAAAAATTACCAGTCATACATTACATTGCAATGGTCTCAGTTGCGGCTAAAATGATGCCGCCGGACAAATTTTCGAAACATTCATTTTCAGATGAATCGTTCTTGTTGCCTATCGTTCGTGATACAGAATAAGGCTGTAAGTAGAGATTGTTGATCAACTTCAACAATTCATTTTCAGATCATACATTTAAACTGCACTTTAATGAGCAATATTGGCTATTTAAATATGAAATGGGTGGCGTACCAAACAACCAAGATTGATAGATCGGTTGTTTTATCAACTTTGCCAATACATATTGCTAAACAAGCGTCCATAAAAAGCTGACATCAATTTTGTTTGTAATTTGAAAAAATCTGCCTACGCTACAAATACTACATTATTATGAAAGAGTTTTGAGAGGGAGTAACAAAACCAAAATACTTTGAAGGTGCTGCAAGGCACATTGGGTATCAGGGATGGAAATTCAAAATTTCAAAATGTGCCTAATGAACTGCAAAAAGTGCCGAAAAGGAGATGAAAGTACCACAACATGATAATTGCTTTCTTTTCAGGTTTTTTAAGAAAAATATATTTTCCGAAGTAGTCCGCCTTGTTATGGTTGTCGACGTCGACGTCGATGCAATTTTTTCATCAAAAAATAGGCCTTATCAGTCCAACTCCGGTTACGCTGACCACAGTAGTTTTGCGAGTAACTCCTTTCTGTGGTCAGCTTCGTTAGGAGTTAGGAGTTGGACTTGCGAGAGCTAATTTTTGAAGAAAAAAATAATGTAATAGTCCAAATAGGCGAATTCATATAAGGTGATGTTACCAGAGCAGCTGGATTTTCGCTTCGGTGGCAGTGAAACCAATAAATTTTTTTTTCCCTACATATCTTTTTCATACATCGAAATGAAATAAACAATCTTTTTCAGATTCATCTTTTATTTTAAACATTAACAGCAACTTACAATCTTCGCTCATTTATTCAGACTCTGATTTTGCGTTATTCATAACAATATAATCGCGTAAATTGTACCTCGATGTGAAAAAATGTAGATGAACACGCGGTAAATATTGCATTAAGCAAGTATGGGTCAAATTAGTATATTCAAGCGCAGTCAAAGTATATACTTTAAAAGTCGTGCAGTTCAGTGGGTGTGTTCAAGCACATATAAAGATTTAAGTTGCTAACATTCGTTAATACATTGAAATTATTTCAACTCATTAATAATTGAATCCGTAGTTCGACAACCGTACAAGTCCGAAATCAATTTTTCATTGTTGAGATCAAAAACAGTAAAAGTCACGGACATACACGGTTTTTCTCTCACTTCACCATACTAGATGCTGGTTTTAAACTTTTACACTTTTCGAACTCACCGACTTAATTTAAAGGAATTATATGAGAACAGAAAAGAAGATTTTGTGAAAAAATAGACAAATTCAGAATTTGAATTCCTGTCCTTTTTTGCGATTTAAGGCTGAATTTCCCTACATGTAGCCTTTGTTCCCTACTATTGGCATCACTGCTCGGCATCCGGGATCGGTTGAAACTCGATTTGAACGAAATAAAATGGCAGCTGTTTTCTCTCCAATATTAATAATTTAAACTGAAAAAGGGAGCTCTCAATCGAATGCCGTAATCTCAAAAAAAAAATGTCGAATGGATTAATTTAATTGGAGTCTTAAACAATTACTCTCCACCATAATTTTTTTATTAAGTACTTGAAGTTAGTAATCCATTATTTGGCCAGTGACCCTAACAGAGATGCAATTTCATTTTTTAATTGGTTATGGTCAGAGTAACTTTGCATTTTTATTCTAAGTGTGTTCGATGACAAAATATGTATACACTGCGTTCATTTATGTAAATCTCTTTGCTTTCGTTCCGGAAAATATTGGCAAAGTTTTGGCCTTTGGTGATGAAAACGGCAGAAAATAAAATATAGCTAATAAGTTGGTAGATCTACCAACAAAGTGGTGAAGTCCGTGGACTGGTCTGAAGTGTATATAGAAAAGTTATTTCTCAGTTGTTCCACGTTCACGATTTTAAGCTTTTTTTCAATTTGAAGTTGTTAGTCCTAGAGCATCACTTAAAATAATTAAAATTTATTAAAATGCAAATAATTATACTATCAAAAGACATTTATCGAGATTTTCGTGCACGAAGAATCTGAAACTGCAATTTAGGTTTACCGAAAATCGTATATGTTTACCAAAAATTCCGCGGCTGCTGGGTGCACCTTGGGGCAAATAAACATGAAAAAACATTGTTCAGAAACATTGTTTGCACATTTCTTTCATGTTCCTTCCATGTTTTTTACATTGAAGCGCACTCTAGCGGCCGTTTTCGCTAAAAATAAATTACAAACTCAGATTTTTCGGACCCCTAGTCAGCAAAAAGGTACTTTTTATGTATACATGTTTGTATTTTAATCACTTTACATGGTTTTAAACGCGGCACTGTGCGACCACCAAATTCAGATTAAAAAAGAGCTTAAAATTGCCAACTTGGGAAAACTAAAGCTGAGATCCCACGATTGCCGCGAATGGACCAATATGAAACAATTTTTAGTGTGCTGTATTGGAGCACAATAAAAAAATTGTCCCAATGAAATTCTGTACAGTCACACGGTTGCCTCTTTTTATACAATTCTCATTGCCGTAAGTTGGCGAAAAGCAATATGGTGACACTAATTGCCCCAAACTTATCACACGATTGTTCGAGCATGCGGCAATTGTGACCATAAAGTGTTGCGCTGACTTCTAAATTCTGTTTTTTTTCTCTGTTGTGTAAAAATGGCGTATTCTTAATAAAAACAAGTTAGAAAGTCTAAGTTCGGGCGGAGCCGAACATTAAATACCCGGCGCAAGTATTAAATATATGTTTCCGAAACCTACCGCTAGATGGTAAGCCGGGGTGTATAAATTTTGAGTAAATTGGCGTCCTTCAATTTCGAAATATTGAAGTTTCAAGCATTTCTGAAATTTACCGTTATATGAAAAGCGGCCGTAATTTTAGTCCGATTTCAATAATTTTCAGCGTTTTGCCTCTATGTAGCAAGTACAATAACCACACCGAGTTTGGTACAAATTGGTAGAACGGTTACCGATATACATATATGTGATCATAAGTGGGCGGTGCCCAGCCCATTTTCCAAAATTTTATCATAAACGTATTTCTTGGTAAAGAATTTTTGCAAGCATCAATTTTGAATAAATTAGCTTCAATATTTACTGATTTATCGAAGATTTTGTATTTCTCTAAATTACCGTTATATGGGATGTGGGCGTGGTTATTGTCCGAATTAAAAGATTTTCGGCCATTTGGTATGGTGTACCAAGGCCAACAACTGGGCCAAGTTTGGAAGAAATTGGTACAGCGGTTACCAAGATATACACATGTACCCATAAGTGGGCGTGGCTACGCCCATTTTCCAAAAATTTATAATATTCTTATTTGTCGTCTAAAAATTGTTGTAAATATCAATTTTAAGTGAATAATCTTCGGTAGTTACTAAAATATCGCAGTTTTCGTATTTCTGGAAATTACCGTTATATGGGAAGTGGGCGTGGTTACCGTCCGATTTCGCCCATTTTCAATACCAACCTACCTTGGATTAAGGGAAACCTACATACCAAATTTCGTTGAGATATCTCAATTTTTGCTCGAGTTATCGTGTACACGGACGGACGGACAGACGGACAGACGGACGGACAGACAGACATGGCTTAATCGATTTCTTTTTTCATCCTGATCATTTATGTATAAATTTGTCTATATCTATCTCGATTCGTTTTGGCTGTTACAAACAACCGTTATGTGAACAAAATTAATATACCCTTGTGCACAAGTGTATAAAAATAAATCAGTTGCATCTGCTTTGTATATTGTGGGCTCATTTTGTGCAAATTTCTTGTTGTTTGGAAGCAAAGAAGCAAAAACTTGTGTCCAATGAAAACTCACGCATTTATTTAGAAGTTTGAGTGTATAGTTTTTTTTATTTTTCGACGATAACTGCAACGTGCTATGTGGAGTTCAAGTTGCAACAGTTTTCTTTTTAATTTTGTTACGTAGAGGTTTTTTTATTCATTACAAGTAAAATTGGTACAAAATAGTTATATTTGTTTAAATGAAAGCTGCGAATTTACATAATTTATGTTTGGAATGAAATTTTATAATTATATGTACAGCTCGCAACAAAAGATAGCACCTTAACATTTTGATCAGTCTTGACTTTTTTCTTCTGTTGTTTAATGTTAATTTTTTCCTATAAAACCATAGCTCATTGTCTAGTAAAAACCACATAAGTCCAAATTACAAACCTTATACAAAAATTATAAACATTTCTTAAAATTTTGATCACAATTCAATGGTTCTTAATTTGGGTTTCTAGAAAAATTTTGTTATGCAGTTTACATAGTAATTTACAGAGAAGAAAGTGCATAATACCGTCAGCTAAAAATATTCTGAAAAATCAACAGGATCTTTTAGCAACTTCTCACTTCCACCTTATTGCACTAAATTTTAATGAGCTACAAAACTAAATAACCATTTTTTTTCTAGAAATCCAGTTTAAAAACCGTGGGATTGTGTTCAAAAGTTTAAGAAATTTTTATAATTTTTGTATAAAGCTTGCAATTTGTATTTATGCAGTTTTTGTTAGACAGTTTATTCGACAATAATGAAGATTAAATAAGTAGAAGAAAAATAGTCAAGACTGGTCAAAATGTTGAGGTTCTACTGCTTTGTCTTGGGCTGTATTGAACTTTTAAGTTTTTTTTTTTTAATAAATTTATACTGTCATAGCAGTTCGGCATTTGGTGACATAAAATACCTTTCGTATTCTTCTCGTATGAGTTTTGCTTGTGGTGGTATATATCGCGGCAAAGATTCCGTCATCGGACTTCAAGAAAAATTATAATTTCAATACAAATTAAATTAAAAGTTATGTTGCTTCCGAAAACAAGGATATTAATTTCAGTGATTTTTGGACACATAAGGAAGCAAAAAAGTAAATTATTAATAAACAGCCTAAATATTGATGTGTATTGTTCACTTCAATTGCCGCACAAGAACACAATAAATATTGCCGCAATTTTGAAATTTTCATTGCCACATGATTGCCAATCGAGCTATCAGACGATTGCCGCACACGGGCCGTATTTGATTGGGCACAGTAAGAGCAATATCGGCTTCTATTGCCGCATGAGTCAATGTATTTTGAAATCACACGATTAGGGCATAAAATGAGGCAATAATTGGTGTATTGCGGCAATCGTGGGATCCCAGCTTAAGAAATTACTTTTCTATATACATATGTATATACAATCCATACTTTCAGAAAAACTTGGCTTCATAAGTTCCCCAGGAAAAAAGTGAAAATGTCGTACAGTGTTATTACAGTAAATCATTTTGATTAAGGGTTTTCATAGACTTATATAAGACTTATATAGATTCATAGTAAAATAACATGATATTCCAATTATGAGGGGGAAACACTGAAATAGTATAGCATATATAGAAATGTTTACAAATACATATGTATACCTATGGGCAAAGTAATAGCAGTGTGTCATTTTGACTATTTTTCTTTACGTTGAATAATTTTTATATTTGTTTGTTATATATTGGCATAAATGTTATACTAAATTTCTTTAATTTATGATTGTACCAAAACCGAATGAATTGTGCCAAAAGTGCCTCTAAGGCTATGTGCGAGTTGACCTAAATTTTAGTACCTAACTGGAACTGGAAATAAATTTTAGTTTCCACTGGAAATTTCAAGCACTGCTACAATTTAAGAAAACAACTGCTAAAACTGTGCGAGTTCATTTGGCAACCTAAATTGTTTGGGTATACGTGAAAAATAGGGCCCGTTCAGCTAAAAAAAAGGAAAAAGAGGACATGGTCCGCTTTCTTCAATTGATCCTAACGGTATAAAATATGTTTGGTGTAAATTACTTGAGGCGGTGCTATGGGGTGGTAAAAACAGAATTTTCACTATTTTCAAAAGCTTATATTTCGAAAATTATTGAACCGATAATTGAAATACCTTTCATCTATTTGATATGTATACTTAAAGATAATAATAATAGATTGGCGCTTACACATACGTTAGTGTTTGGCCGAGCTTCTCCTCCGATTTGTAGCGTGCGCCTTGAAGTTGTCACACAAAGCATAGGGACCTACAATTTTACGCTGACTCCGAACGGCGATTGTATTATTATGAGAAGCTATTTTTCATGGCAGATATACACTCGGAGGTTTGCCATTGACTGCCGAGGGGCGACCGCTGTTAAGAAAAAACGTTTTTTCTATATTTTTTTGCCATGTTGCTTTGACCAGGGTTTGAACCACGGTTGCCAACTTTTGAATTCTTGAAACCGGGACGCACAACAAGTCTGTTCTTTTGCTCGCCCGCAGGTGCCCGAAAGTGGTCAATTTTTGTCTCTTTGGTTGATTCTCGGGCTGTTGAAAGCCATTTTTAGCTAGTGATATTTGCTTCTCACTAGCCCGAATTCGACCTCACTATTTTTCTGGACGAGTTTGTGAAAACCAGAATTTATTGCAGAGGACCATCGAAATGTGGTCCTCTCTTGGCCATAAATTTCGCACTTACGCTCATTTGCCTAAACCTAGCACTAAATATAGAATAGTTATTAACAAAAAATCACCAACAACATGATGGTCAAGTCTAAATAGCAGCAGTATAGCTGCCCGAAATAGCAGCTATAACTTCTCTCAAAATGTAAATTACTGTTGTTTTTCCACAAAAAATTTCATTAATAATAATGGCCTCAAGCTCAATCAAATAGTTGAATATAATTGTTATGAGGCCATAAATAACAAAAAGAAAGTAAAATTTCATATACATATAAAAAAAATTTCATAAAACGAAGCTTCAATGATAATATTTCTAAATTACTTAAAAACTTTATTAAAAGTTAACTAAAAATGTATGTATGTATAGTGCCGCACTAAATTTTTGTCACCACGAATTTCTCACAATGTATGCAACATTTTTTACTTAAAATTTTCGGCGAATTTTTTATAAAAATATTGCTTATACTACAACAAAAAACATGAAAAAATCTCTTAACTTCGTGCAAAACTCAGTAAAATTCCATGAATTTGCCTACACGTTGGCATTTTACTATAACAATGTGCCAGTTTGAAGTTAATAAAAAATCGTATTGACCTTGGGGAGTTTTTTTGCAGGTAGCTTCTTCTCAACAAAAAAAAATATCGGACATACTTTGCACTTCTAAGTTTGTCCTTTTACTTTACGACGTATAGTGGCGGTTAGTAAATAGAATATGTAAAATGTAAATATTTAAGAGATCTAAATTATTTACAACGAGATGTCTAAATTTTTTCTTGCCAAAAACCGGGACATTTTGCGTCCCGGCAGGTATTGTACCGGGACCTGGACATAGCTCTTAAATCCGGTACAGTCCCGCCGAAAACGGGATGGTTGGCAACCGTGGTTTGACCCAGGTGCTGCGGAGTGGAAGCGCGCTGCTTATCATTACACCACAGCGGCCGACGATGACTTATATACACAAACTAAACTAAAAAAACGAAATTATACCATTATATTATATTACTATTATTATATTTATTGAGTGTATTAAAAGTTGCAATGCAGATCGTTAGACAAAAGATCTACCATTATGAGGTTTAAATTTCATAGTACTGGCTTTTAATTTGACAGTTTTATTCGCGTTGGAAGGGGCTGCTCAAAAAAATAATGTTGAGCGAATTCGTTGAAAATCCTTCTGCTTTAACTAACAGAGTAAGCTAATCAACAAAAACAATCATTTCGCACCAGCTTAAGGATACTGCTCTTTACCTCAATTATAAAAAAATATCGGCTTAACAGAAGAAGATCGCGCGAGAGGATTGGAAAACGATTATCCACAGTTCAGCGAATGGAAGCTATGGCAAGACTTAAACCTTATCGAGTTATAATATATAAAATTCTTTTAGATTAAATACATTTTATAACAAAAAACCGCACCCGTTTACTTTAGCCCAATGTCCACACCAAATGTGGTGTTTTATAATAATGACTAATAAAATATTTTTAAAACTGGACTTCGGTCAACTCCCACGTTAAAAGTTTTAAGCTAAAAGGAAACAGGGTGATATCCTCTTACAACTAAATTTATAGAAGTTGACACAGTTGTCAAAGGGCTATGAAATGACAAGAGAATCGGTGCAGTCTCATTAAAACTCGATCAGACTCCACAATGGATCATATGACCCCAGAAATAGGCTGGAAGGAGCGCTTGCACAAAGTGTTATTCCATTGTATAATTTACTTTGGACTTTTTGTAAAGTGTTGGTTGGTTTTTATGAAAACTAATTATTCACAGGTAACTTTAAATCGGTTTGAAGACAATGATGTGAATAAAGTTCTGGAAGTCATAAATTTACGGATATGACCTATTTACGTCAAATCGAAAAATACATGGTATTTATTCAAAACAAAATTAGTACAGATGTGCGACCTGTGCAAAAGCATAAACTAAAGATAGTTTAGTAGAGCAAGTTGACTACACAGGTCTCTAGAACGGGTGTTCAAAAAAATTTTATCATTATCAAAGAAATTGTCTCTAATTTATTTATCCAAGCAAAATATGAAACTCTCGCTAACATGTATCTATAACGGAATGTTTTCCTTTTATTTCAAGATATTAAATATTATTTTCTGAAAACCTATTAAAATGACACAACCCATTTTATGCGTACCGATTTTGAGTGAACAATGCTTTAACTGCATATATTAAAATATAGATTTTTTCAAATTTTCACAATTTTTTTATATTGTTTTGTTCTATTCAAAATTGTCGAATATAGTTGTTACAAGACCATAAATAACAAAAAAAAAAATAACTTAAGGACGAGCACACCTAAAAGTTAAACATCCTAAAAATAGAATTATTAAAAAAACCAACAACCACATGATCAGGTTTAAATAGCACTGCAATAGCTGCGCTTGATTGTAGTTGGCTCACATGAAAAAAGGGGAAAAAGCAACAACAGTTTATAAGGCGAACTTAGCACAGTACGTAGGCAACTAGCTGTGTCAGCTGGGGTCGTCGGTGCGAATCCCGCTGAAGAAGTCTGATGAGGAAATGTGGTGATTCTGAAATATCTATCACTTCTACCATTTTTTCAAATTGTTGCTGCTTTTCTACAATAGTTTTTCATTAAAAAACGGCCTCAAGCTCAATAAAAATTGATTGAATATAATTTTTTTTAGTAATATCTAAATGTTTAAGTTTAATTTTCCGAATTCCAAAATGTTTGTGCTTTTTTATCGGCCGAAGTACATTTCCCAAAAAAAGATAAATAAAGCACATGGGCGTTATTTCCCTTTTAAAGGGGAAATAGCGCCAACCAATAAAAGGCAATAAAGCCCGCGGGCTTTATTTCCTTTGCGAAAGAGCAATAATGGCTGCGGCCTTTATTTCCCAAAGAAAAGGAATTAACGCCCGCTTAATTTATTTCATAAAAAGAAAATAAAGCCTGTGAAAAGTATTTTCTCTGGCTTTATTTTACTGAAACATTCCAATTATGTAAACAGGCATACATTTGCATAAAACGGAACGTATTTTAAACGAATTGCTCTCTATTTTTGTATACAGTGTAGTTCTGCTTTAAATTCTCTTCTGCAGTGTACGCATAAAATCGAACGGTCTTTTTGCCAATAACTAATAAGCGAATTATTGGAAATTAAAGGTAAATTGTTACTGTTTTGTAGCCTTCAATGCGATGCGCATATTTGTTCTCAACATCTTAGAGTTTTAAGTGGAGGCGCAAAAACGCGGATGGCCGCGGAGCGCTTAGCCGCGCATTCGGTGATGTCAATCAACACACTTACTCCTACATAAGCAAACACTTATTAAAGTGCAAAAGTGCACATTATTTATTAGAAAATGAGACCAATATTCAGATTTAACTTTCTTAATTTGGTATCGGTATTTGGAATATCGAGTCTCTTTATCCCGATATTAATGAATACCCGATATTTTTAATAGCGAAACTTTAAATGAGCACTATGTCCATACTTTCGGTTCGCTATTGTGTCCCTACGAGTGGTTAGAAGTGCGAACTTTTACCTGCTAGAGTTAAGGTTCAATCACTGCTCCGGGCGACATATAAAAATAACTATAATGTATTTATGTCATGAAAACGGGTCCTGTAAACTATTTGCATACTTAGGTGGCTACATTTGCGTTATGCAGATCAAGACGCATACATACTAAAACTTAAAGGAGAAGCTCGGACAAATCCTAACCAAAAATATTAGCACCGAATATATATTTTTTTAATTAAATCGGAAACCTACTCAACGCAATGGTATGTACATATGTACCAGGCATGTTGCGAATATTAGCATTCGCATTCGTTATGCGAATGATTCGCATCATTTTACACATTCCCGTTCGATATTCGCATTCGCATCAAATGATACGAATGATTTGCGAATGCGAATGTGTACATGGGCGGAGAATAACCGGCTTTTAGCTTCAGGCGCTAAACGATTAAGTAGTATATCAAGCAACATTGATGGGCCTACAACAAGTACTTCTAAAAGTCTGATAAGTAACCTAGAAATAATTTTAGATTCCTCCAGCGAAAGCGGGGGCTCGGATGTAAAATTTGGAGACATTAAAAAATGTAAAATTAAAGCTCAATTGAAGGCCTATCTTAAAAAAAACGAGCTTATCTCGGTGAAAATCCTCTCCATTGGTGGAAAACTAAACTAAATTACGACAAATTGACAGATCTTATTTGAGCGTTCCAAACCACCAGCGTTCCAAGTGAGCAATTGTTCAGTGTAGCCGGCCTTATATACGAGCGCCTTATTGGAGAAAAGGCAGCAAAATTACTTTTTTTACTATAATATTCCCCTTTTGAGCTTTGACTAGTAGATTAAAACACTGGGTGGTCCAAAAATGCATGTGGAAAAAGTAAAGTCGGAATTTTTATGCTCTCATCCCCTAGGATTGTTCTATACCGGAAAAGTATACCCTTATTTTTTATACCCGAGCGCACTTGTGCACAAGGGTATATTAATTTTGTTCACATAACGGTTGTTTGTAACAGGCAAAACGAATCGAGATAGATATAGACAAATGTATACATAAATGCTCAGAATGAATAGAGAAATCGATTAAGCCATGTCTGTCTGTCCGTCTGTCCGTCTGTCCGTCCGTCCGTGTACACGATAACTCGAGCAAAAATTGAGATATTGAGAAATTTGGTATGTAGGTTTCTATTAATCCAAGGTAGGTTGGTATTGAAAATGGGCGAAATTGGACTGTAACCACGAAAACTGCGTTATTTTAGTAACTACTGAAGATAATTCACTCAAAATTGATATTTACAATAATTTTCAGACGAAAAATAAGAATATTATAAATTTTTGGAAAATGGGCGTAGCCACGCCCACTTATGGTTACATGTGTATATCTTGGTAACCGCTGCACCAATTTCTTCCAAACTTGGCACAGTTGTTGGCCATGATTCAGCATACCAGTACACCTACAAAACAAACAACTTATCACAACTAAAGCACAGAGAATTTTTCACAATGTATGCACATTTTTTTGTTCTTTATAAAAATACCGTTTATACTAAATACATAAAAAAAACATAAAAATACAATTTCTAAACTTTGTGCAAAACTCGGTAAATGCAATAAATTTGCGTGCAAATTTGCAACTTTATAATCAGACTTTTTATAAACATTTTGAAAATGAAGTTTGGCAGTACATAAAAATTTAGTTTTTTTGGTATTGTTTTTACTGAGAGTTTTTTCCATACAAACTATGTTCGACAATTTTTATACCCGAGCGCACTTGTGCAAAACGAATCGAGGTAGATATAGACAAATGTATACATAAATGATCAGGATGAAAAGAGAAATCGATTAAGCGGTGACTGTCTGTCCGTCCGTCCGTCCGCCCGTCCGTCTGTGCACACGATAACTCGAGTAAAAATTAAGATATCTTAACGAAACTTGGTAAGTGTAATTCCTTCGGGCGTAGGACGGACGGTATTGAAAATGGGCAATATCGGACAATAACCACGCCTACCTCCCATATAACGGTAATTTTAAGAATTACGAAAACTGCGATATTTTAGTAATTACTAAAGATTATTCACTCAAAATGGGTATTTACAATAATTTTTAGACGAAAAATAAGAATATTATAAATTTATGAAAAATGGGCACATGTGTATATCTTGGCAACCACTGCACCGATTTCGTCCAAACTTGACACAATTGTTGGCCTTGGTACAGCAGACCAAATGGCTGAAAATTTTTAAAATCGGACAATAACCACGCCCACATTCCATATAACGGTAATTTAGAGAAATACAAAGTCTTCGATAAATCAGCAAATATTAAAGCTGGCACCGCCCACTTATGATCACCGTAACCGTTCTACCAATTTGTACCAAACTCGGTATTTTTATTGTGATTGCCACATAAAAGCAAAACTATGAAAATTATTGAAATCGGACTAGAATTGAGGCCGCTTTTCATATAACGGTAAATTTCAGAACTGCTTGAAACTTCAAAATTTTGAAATTTAAGGATTCTAATTTACTAAAAAATTGATTCGCCCCTGCTTACCATGTAGCGGTAGCTTTCGGAAAGGTGAAAGCCATATATTAAATAATTGCGCCGGGTATTTAATGTTCGGCTCCGCCCGAACTTAGACTTTCTTACTTGTTTATTTTGAAATCAAAAAATATTTAGAGGTCGCTCAAAGCGCCAAAAGTTGTCCATGTATTTTGTCTGGGGAAAAACCACTTTTCGTAGAAATGGTATAGAATAGTTAAAAATCAATATTTTTCTACCAGAAAACTCTGCTTATCTGCAGGAGATTCCCAATAATAATACCCGAAAACCCAAAAAACCCGGAAAAATGCAATGGGGCGACCAATAAAAAATCGTTAGTATTAAAAAATGGTTAAACAAATAATTGGGTATTATTATTGAGAGTATCCTGAAGAGAACCAGAGTTTTCCGATCGAAAAATATTGATTTTCAAGAATTCTATTCCATTTCTACGAGAAATTTTATTTTTCCCATATAAAAATACATGGAAAACTTCGAGCGCATTGAGCGATTTCAAAGTAAAAAAAAGTGGTATACTTTTTTTCGATATAGAACAATCCTAGGGGGTGAGAGCATTACAATTCCGACTTTACTCTCTTTCGACCACCCTATTAAGCACTCGTTCAATGTTCTGATAATTTAAAAAAAATTATAAGTAATAAAAACGATGACTTAAGTTGATTATGGCTTTCTTAAGTTTTTCCTAACATTCGCATTCGCACATTTGCATTCCGAAAATTTGCATTTGCATTTGCATTCGTAAATGTAAAAAATATGACAATCGAAACATCCCTAGTATGTACATACATATTTATGTACATACATATGTACATCGGTATGACTGAACACAATGTCGAAACATTTAGGCCAAATTAACTATGCCTTAAGTAGAAGGTTTAACATTAAAATACAATTTCCTCACCAAAACAGCACCGAGTTAATTAACCTTCCGGAATTAAAAGTACATATATATGTACATACACACATATGTACTTGAGCACGCACATTTATCTAGTGAACGTAACAAATTCCCTTTGAGAAAGCTAAATTTAATAAATGACCAACAAACAAACGCCAGTTGCTAATTCAGTTAAATATACATATTTATGTATTTATATGTACATATGTATGTACTTATACAAATAATTATGTATATATGTATGTATGTACCTGCAACTGAATGACTGACAGCTTGACGGACCAGAGTAAGTAATTGGCCTACGGTATGACCTGGCTAAGTTACTGACTTAATGCATTCAAACTTCCGACACGCTGCTGCCACTCTTCCGCTACAGCTTAATGACATATTATTACAATTTAATTAAAATTGATTATGAAAATACTTACAAATAAAAAGTATACGTTTTTCTTGTATGCCGCTGACTCACAAAGTGACTGGCAGTTAGGCTGGCCGTAAAAATTATCAACTACAAAATGAGTATTTATTTCTATACCTATACATATGTAAGTTTGTGTGTGTGCATACCCTGTGGGGAAAATCTCTAGTTTTGAACTGGTGCGCTTCTAGTACATTTAGAACCACTACTAGTTCGCGATAAATCTCTTTTGCATGCAAAGAACACGAATTCAACACAGCGATGTCATAGGAATTGGAAATTGTCCTGCGTCCTGCGTTACCTTTTCTATAGTTCAGAACCAGTCCTAAATTCGACATATGGGATCTAGTTCGCTTTGCACCCCATTTTCTATAGTTTCGAACCAGTTGTAAACGAAAAAAGTAACAAGATGTTTTTTTTTTGGGTTACCATGGTAGCAATTTTTATTATTTGCAGAGAAATGTATTTTCAATCTGAAATCAAATTTGTTTGAATGAATGTAAATTAAATTGTGCATTTGAAAACACGTTTACATACCTTTGGCTGTAGCTGCCCTGTAGGGAAACCGGGGACTAGTGAATCAAATTTCTAGTTCCGTACTAGGTCTTTATCGCCAAAAAGGAACTAGTCCGATAGGAACTAGATCCCCACAAGTCCAAAATCTGCGAAAAGTGGTACTTTTAAAAAACTAATTTTTTCAGTTTTTTTCACTATAAATCTATATCTAATGTGACGAATTTTGAAATGGTTCCGAACTATAGAAAAAGGGACGCAGAACGAACTAGATCGTATTTGTCGAATTTAGAATTAGTTCGGAACTATCGAATAAGGGATGCAGCGGGGGGCTTGTTTACTTTACACAGATATGTGTTCGGCGGCTTTTTCGTTGAAATACGCTTCTATTCTGTGCTTCGCAGATGCTTTTTCATAGCTTGGTAATACAAAACAAAGCTTTGTATTAACATATTAACATCTTGGGACAGTCTGGAATCTAAGAAATAACAGCGAGTACCTCTGCATACTCAGCTACAGCGAAAGGTATGTAAACGTTCATTCAAACAAATTTAATTTCAAATTGAAAACACATTTCTTCCAAAATAACTTAAAATCGCACACACGGAAGAACCAAAAAGATTGAAAAATCGTGATACTTTTTTCTTTCGTCTGTCGATTTTAGAACTGGTTCGGAACTACAGAATTTAGGACTAGTTCGGAACTATCGAAAAAGGGATGCAGCGGGGGGCAATTGACACTTCCTAGGACATCGCCATGTTAAATTCGCCAGTTGCTTGCATGAAAAGAGATTTATCGCGAACCAGTACTGGGTCTAAATGTACTAGAAGCGCACCAGTTCAGAACTAGAGATTTTCCCCACAGGGTGAATTTGCAGAGGTGCTGGTGCTGACTGTTATTGGTTATATTCCAGAAGGTACCATAATGTTAAGATGTTAACACAAATATTAGTTTTGTATTACCAAACAATGAAAAAGCATCTGCGACGTGCAGACTGAAAGCGTATTTGAACGAAAAACCCGCCAAGCAAAAATCTTTTTAAAGTAAACAAGCCCCCCGCTGCATCCCTTTTCAGTAGTTTCGAACTAATGCAAAATTCGCCAGATGAGATCTAGTTCGTTCTGGATCCCCTTTTCTATAGTTTTGAACCAGTTCTAAATTCGTCATTTCAGATATAGATTTCTAAAATTGTTGTTTTAAAAGTACCATATATCGCTGCTTTTGAACTGGTGGCGATCTAGTTACTATCGGACTGGTTCGTTTTTGGCGATAAAGATCTAGTACGGAACTACAAATTTGGTTCATCAGTTCGGGGTTTGCCTACAGGGTAGTTGTATGTATAAATATGCAGACCTCACTGATACAACAAAATGCGTGCTTCTGACGTATTGAATAAGAAGGGGCTTTGGCCTCACAGACAGCGAATGTCCGATTGTCAGTCGTAATGAGTTTTTCATTTTTCAACCATTACTGTCAGGTCGCATGACAATCCAATTTAAGTGCGATTATTATAACTCATTTCTTTTTATAAGACGACGTTCGCTGTCGGTTGGCCGGTTGAATGTAGTAAAGTTTGCGCCGCTTTTCCAGCTACATACATATTTTGGAAAGGGGAATTCGCTTACGATTGGACGCGGCCTGGCGATGACAACCGCATCATCATTTTGACCGATGCGACTAGCGCTGGCAGAAAACCCATCCAAAAGTCATAGCCATAAACTTTTCAATTGTATATATGTATACACATACACATACATACATGTGCATATGTATGTAGGTCCGTGCACCTTTCTTCCCGCTTAGTCACTCCAAACCGACTGGAATTCAACATCTTCAATTTTTGCCGCTACTCGACTTGGCGCATTTGCTGAGCTCAGTTTTAATTCTTGCCATATTTTTTTACCTTTCCAAACAACTAACCTTGTCTCTTTCAGAAAGGCAAGTATTCATTTATCTTCTTCTTATTTGGATGTGTGTATATGAATATGCTGTTCTGATCACCCGCTTGTGAGTACTTTGTGTCAAATTAAATTAAAAACTGACAAAGTTCTTTGTATGTTCGAATTAAAATAACAAAAAAACAGTCAAATTCGAAACCCCGAGCTCGAAATCATTCAGGTGCTTATTTCTTTTTTTATGGCAGAGGAAGGGCGTGATATGTATGTATTTATGTGCGTAATGAAGTTGTCTGATAATGCGCTATGTGAAAGGCGAATATGATTGGGAACGGGCGAGTATTTGATTAACGTGCCGAAATGAATTCGTTTTGGACGAAAGACCGACAATTTTTGATTATGACTTTAATTGATTTTGTAATTTTACAACTGTACTGCCTTGCAATAACTCAACGGCTATTCCGGTAGATTTTTGGTTGGCAACCATACTCATTTGTCACACATTTCGAGCAGATATTTTGAGTCTTGGGCAACTAAGTGAAATATGACTTATAGCGGAGTTAAATTTTTTACTGTAGGAGGAAAAGAAATCATTTGTAATTGGTTTCTCAGTTTAACGAAATGTTCGACAAAGGCTCGAGTACTCCCGAATATCATGGGGGTCTTAATTAAAAAATACATACATAGGTACACTATGTACCGTTTTTCGGCGAATATTTTTTTTTTTTACTCCCACCTCGAAATTTTGTGGGAGATATCTAAAAACAAGTTCCCTGAAAATTTCTATAGCTCAGAGGCATTTTATGGTATAATCATGGTCAGCGATGGTTCTTCTTCAGAATGCTCTACAAAAATGTCCATTGCAACGTAACTCTAACTCCCACCAATGAGTTAGTACGGGTGACTAACCCAATATTTTCAAGAAATTCCCACTTTTTGTCCCTATCTCGACAATAACAAAAGCTACAGAAAAATTGCAAATGACAATTCCATTCAATGTCCTACAAAATTGTTCTAGACCACCAAATCGCTAACATCGATTGAGATATTATGCTTTGAAGTTGAGGAAGTGTGGAATTTTCATTATTGAGCTAAATTGTAGAAATTATTTATGTAAAATTTATTAGTTACGACTTTTTGTATTTCAGCGATGATGTTATGTACGGCATTTGCATTTCAGGTGACGACAGTATGATATGAGAAACAAGTTCAATAAAAATTAAATCAAGTCGTTGAACAATTTTAGCGAAAAAGTACCGAAATTACTAATTTTTTCATTGTCACTCGAAAAAATCTATTTTTTTTTTTAACAATTTTAGTAAATTTTCAAACAGAATATTCATGCTAGAGGAAACGGACGTTGGCATCAAATACTGCATATATGTGAAGTTTCAAGAGTGTGCCACCAAATTAAAAAAATTTCAGAATGCAGAATATCGGTCGCAAGTCTTTTGTAATTTTAGAAATTTTACGATTTTTTTTTTAATTTTAATGGTTTTGGATACTTCAAAATGTTAAAACTTAACGGTCAAAATGTTCTTCTTGCCAAAATGAACGAATCTAGTGTAATAAAACCTTGGTGCCACCAAATGAAAAAATATTACATTGATAAAATATGACTTGAGAAACTAAAATTCCATGTTTACTCTTTTTATTGGCATATTCTAAATTCTTTCCTAAATTGTTATATATATATATGAAGAAAGAAACATGTATATACATATCGTCGTTTAAAGTACAAAACCGCATATCAACAAAATACGAAACCGCGTATCAAGATAATGCGAAACCGCGTATGTGAGGCTGCATAACTTATTTTCTAGAGAGTAAAAACACTCGTATTTCAAAATTGTTCTCTTTTTTATAAAACAATCGCATTTCTGGCTAGTATATTTCAAGACGAATGGATAAGGCTTGAGCCAAGAGCTTGTGTGAGCAAATCCAATTTTTGGCAAAAAATGTCAGTTACGTGGTTTTACAGAACAATACATGAGGAATACTGTCTTAAAATGTATTATTTTTATTTATTTTTATTTTTGTAAAGGCAATTTATCCACTAAGAAGAATAAAACAGAAATATCCCTATAAAATTAATTATATGCCGCCAGGAAGCCACTTAAGTCGACAAATATTATTTTATAGAATTTTGATCAGACCATAGCTATGCATTAGCTCTTCACGGAATAAATATCAAAAATGTACTGCTTGAAATAAAATGATGGTTTGACGATTTTTATTTCCGTATATATAGTAGATAACTACAAGAATCAAAATTTTGGAAAAAAATGAAACACAGGGTGTCCTTACGGAATTCCAGAAAAAACATTTTTGTTAATAAAAATTTCAAAAACGGGCACTTTTAATGGAATGAATAAAAATTATATGTAAAAATAGGTTCTTTTTATAACTTTATTTAATAGCACATTTATTTATAAAAAGCTGCTAATTTTTTGCACTTTTTGAAATAATGCGTTTTTTGCTAATGCATAAAATCATCTTTTCATTTCTTGTTCGTGCCATAAGATACGCATGAATCGTTAGATTTTCAAAAACGAGGTGTCAGATTAAAAGGCTTGACCTGTAGATTGAAAATAAAGGTTTACTTTTTTTAGAGTTTCCACCTGTTAAAAAATTAAAATCAAATTATTTAGTAAGTTGGTATCAACCGAAATGGGTGTAAAAAGGGTGTATTTCTTAACTACATTCAGCAGGGTTGCCACCTGTTTAAAAAATCTAATACCATTTGAATTAAGGGAATTAGATAATTGAAATACGTAGGTATCACCATATGGGAGTCAGAGGTTTAAGAAGGTTACAGCTAACAAACATTTATAATAATATCCCAACGGTTTTTACCCTCCATTCCCGCCCATCCGCACGAGGGGCGCAGTCCGCATGACGTACGGAACCAATATTTTAAATTTTTGTGCCGAGTCACGAATAGGCAGGAGTTTGTTAAGTGTCGAGATCTAAAACTGTTCAGCTACAGAACTAAATTCATCAGCTGATTTTATGTATTTATGTCAATAATTCACTTATTGAGAGAGGAGAGTATCGCTTTCTTAATGCTGAAAAGCGGATCTGATATATCAAACGTGCTGGAATGAGAGTTAAAATCCTGGCATAAGCAACGGAGTGGGTCGTGCAATTCAAAATTGGTTTTACAAGCTTTCAGAAATATGGGACAAAAGTGTCTTGATACGCGTGACGGAACATTAAAGCTTACATCAGCCAGAAGAGACGGACTTGAAATTGATCCTGTCAGTAATTTAACCATAAAAATTATACCAAGCATTTCCCTGCGACTGGCAAGTGTAGGAAGGTTAATAAGTTTTAAGCGACTCGTATAAGGTGGAAGACTATATTGAGAATCCCATCGGAAATTTCTTAAAGCAAAAAGTAGGAATTGTTTTTGAATTGATTCTATCTTGTCTGAGTAAATTTGATACCTTGGATTCCAAACCACCGAGCCGTATTCCAGAATCGGCCTAACTAATGTTGTAAACAGGGTTTTAGTGATATACGGGTCACTAAATTCTTTTGACCATCGTTTCACAAATGCAAGTACACCTTTAGCCTTGTTGACTGTCACATTAATGTGAAGATTAAAATTAAGCTTAGGATCCATTGTGATACCAAGGTCCACAAAATTGTATACCTGTTCCAGGTTATGGTTACCTATTATATAAGAAACTGGCAGAACAGCTCTTCGCGAGAAGCACATTACTTTACATTTCTTAAGATTTAGAGGCATAAGATTTACTTTACACCAGTAAGCCATGCTGTTTAAGTCTGATTGTAGCAAAGACCTTTCTTCAATTGAAACGTACGATTTATAAAGTTTTACATCATCTGCATACATTAAAATTTTGGAGAATTTTATATCTGTAGAAATGTCGTTTATAAAAAGCAAGAACAGAATCGGGCCTAGGTGGCTACCCTGAGGGACTCCTGAAGTAACATCAATGACGTCAGAGATAGTATTTTTAAACAATACCCTTTGTGATCTATCATAGAGGTATGAAGAGATCCAACGTAGAAAATTAGGTGGAAGACCAAGAAGATCAAGTTTATAGATGAGCAACGAGTGGCACACTTTGTCAAATGCTTTACTGAAATCAGTATATATAACATCAACAGTTTTGCTCTCACTAAATGCTTTTGAGATATAGGATGTTAATTCAAGTAAATTTGTAGAAGTTGATTTGCCCTTGCAAAATCCATGTTGACTGTATGAAATGCTTGAAGTGATAGAATGCGTCAACCGATTTGTTATAATTGCTTCAAATAATTTAGGAATTGCAGAAAGCTTAGCTATGCCCCGGTAGTTCTCCACTGAAGACCTGCTACCGCTTTTATGTAAGGGGGTTATGAACGATTCCTTCCATACAGTTGGAAAAACGCCCTCTTTAAGAGACAAATTAAATAAGGCTGTTAACGGCTCATAGAGATAATCAGCACAATTTCTAAGAAAACAAGTGGGGATCTGGTCAGGACCATAACTAAAAGACTGCTTTAAGGACTTCAGGTAAACTAAAACATCATCGGGAGATATTATAGGGTTATGTATTGAGTTAATTGGACTTAGTTAGTTTTGAAGAGGATTACCACCTGTATGTAAAGTCAAATTTAGTTAAACTAAAATAATAATTGAGTCAAACCAAAGGTTTACGACATCGTATTTTTTATTTTATAACAAATACATACATTGTCAATCAGTGATTTGTTCTGATTACATTCCTTTTAAATTACTGGACTCTTAAATTAACCCGGGAATGTTTTTACTCTTCACTTATTTCTTGGTAAATATGTCAAATTTTTTCTTGTGTCTGATATCCATATTTCAGTTACCTTATTCCCTCAAAACAATTTCAATTAAAACCCATATTGTAATAACTAATTCATTCAACTTACTAAATAATTTTAATAAAATGTATAACAGGTGGCAACCCGATTCAAAAAATAAAAATTTAGTGCACATCTGCGGGCCAAGCCTATCGTTTGACACCTCCCTTTTTAAAATAGAGCGAACTATATATATATATTATAACCCAAATTTTCAACTTCCAACTGCATTTACAGTGGAAGTGTGAAAGTTAATAAAAAACCAATTGTATTTTTCAATTCAGCGCTCTCAAGCTTAATAAAAACACATTTTCATTCCGTCCACAATCCTATTTTTGCCCACATTTTATGTGTGCGCCGTGCTATAAAGCCATAAGAAATTACGCCATAATGACTTTATTTCACTTTCACAGTGAGAAATGAGGACATACGCAAAAATGTGGCCTTAATTCTCAATATGACGTGAAATAAAGCCATATGGCGTTATTTCCTATGGCTTTATTGCACGGCGCCCTTTTTCACATTTTAATTTAAATACAATTTCGCGTTAGAACCATGTTCTTTATTAAGATAATGCATTTTCTAAAATAAGGGTGCTCCATTTTCGACCAAAAATTCGTTGTTGTCGAAATATGTAACAACTGGTGAGATTCGCTCGTATACACGTAGATATAGAAGACAAAAGTATCTATTTTAAAAATAGCGATTATAAGCTACCCAAAATTTTGGCGAAACAAAATTAACTTAAACGGGATACAAAAAAACCTTAGGGTTAAACGTAATCGGAGCCCACCGTGCGTGGTGCATAATACGTCACTAGACCTTCACAACTCTCTCCTTCATTCATTTTTCAATTTGGTTTAAAGTCCAGAGTCATATCTCTGACTTTGGTCGCAATAATGTTTTGGATAAGTATAAGATTTTTTTAAATTTTGGTTACTTTAAGAGCGAATCCACGTCAAAGCAACAGTCGATAAAAATCTATATCCTCGATCATGCCCGTGATTTTTTCCCGAGTTCTTTATCACCAGAGATATAGTTTGTGTTAAATCAAAAACTTTACGCAAAATTTTTTGGACAAGTTATGATTTTTTAAAAATTTCGTAATTTAATCAACACAAAGAAGCTTTAAAATTTTCTGTATAACCTTGCGGGTTTGGGAGTACTAAAGTTCTTTTTTAATAGTATAAAATACGTGCACATACCTTGAAAATGAGGACTATTAAATGCTGTTTTATGCATTTTTGACGCCACAATCGTAAAACTACGTTTTTTCAAAAACGAGGATTACTCCCAAGGCTCAACTTTTAAAAATCTGTAAATTTTACATAAAATGTGCAACACAAAAGTCTATCTCATTGTGGAGATTAACTTAGGGTCTACACCGGACAATACTGTCATGACAATACACACACATGGCACACATTTTCACTAAAACATGCATACTTTTCCAATTGTCTCAATCACTGTCTTAATTATTTTCAAGACAGTAAATCGGACAATGATTTGACGTATGCAGACAATAATTCTCACGTCTTTTGCAAGAAAGAAGAGAAATGCATAACAAAAGAACTAAAATAACACAAGAGACGCTGATGTGTATATAACTTTGTCTATTCTTTATTATTTTTTAGTTTTTAGCTTAAATAGCTCGCGCGAAATGCGTATTATAATAAAGGGTGTCCGGTGGCAGAATTGGGTTTTAGATTTACAGTTTCTCCCTAACCGCTGAGCGTATCGGCGGCGTGGGGACAGCGTCAGCTACGTCGTTCGTGCGTGTTATTTAATAACGATGTCTCAGTGGACGGGTAAACAACATGCGTTCGCAATCGAAGCGTATTTCAAGGTCAATGATTAGTGTGCAACTGCTCGTCGTAGATTTTGTCCACGTTACAATATTCGACGTTTTCCCCTACGACGACCCCTTCAACGATCTTACCCCTATGGATTTTTTCGGTGGGCATACCTCAAAAGTTAAGTCTACGAAAAAAACCCAGCGACCATCTCAGCACTAAAAAAATATCGTTCGTGAGGTTAATGGTATCCCAACATCACTTCTCCAGCGAGTGGCTCGGAGTACGGAGGCCAGATTTGAAGAGTGTATCCGACGTAACGGTCATCATTTTTAGAGGAATATTAAAAAAAAAAAAACAAAATCCGCACTTGTCTTCTTTGTAATAGTTATTGAAATAAACTTTTATCATTAGTAATTCTTTTTTAATTTAGCTTTTAATTCCTAATTCTGCCACCGAACACCATGTACAACGTTCACGTCCGACATTTTGGTCAGAATGAATTGTCCTAACTATTGTCAGGACGCCTACGCCACGGAGACAATTATCCGCATTTTTGACAACTAATACGTATTTCTTTATTGTCTTGACGGCATTGTCTAATGTTAACGCGCCGTAATATAGTTTTATGTAATAGCTTGGAAATTATTCATGTTCATTCAAAGTTGTTTTACTACTATACATTAATACATTGAAAAATGCTAAAACAATTTATTTACATTTTGTTGAGTTTTATGCGTTACATAATCACAGTATTTACGAATAATTGCGTTTTCTTCTCGCTTAGGTACACTATAAACATTACTTTTCCCCTTTTTCACTACTGAGTGAGAGTGAGAAAGCCAATAGCGCTAGTAGTCCAAGTGTACTTGACTGCGCTATCACCGGTGATTGCAATTGATAAACATAACTACAAATGTGTTTTTGACCCTGCATTCGTAGTATGTATACGTAAATTTTACGTGTAGATGCATAAACAAGTGAATAATTAATCTAGTATTGTCAGTCCACGGTTTGCTTTGATCGTTATTACAAAAAAAGGGTGCACGTAAAAAACTGATGACAGCTACTTATTGCTTTATACATATGTAAGGAAGCTCTCCTGTGTGGTGAGTAGGGAATCTAATCCCGCATGAAAATCGCAATTCCGCAAGCGAAGGAATGATAAAGTCTTTAAAGTTTCATATTTTAAATTCGACCTTATTTTATTGCACAATCAGTAACTACGCTATATCTATTGCGTATTTTTCAGAAGGAAATATATTGTAATAAGAGTTACTCCAGTGTTTTATCTGGTCTGAAAACATACCTGCTCGCTGTAATCCAAAAAATAAGCTAAAAAATCAATGATTCAGGATTATTCAAATTTAACTAAGTTTTACTGTTTTTCCGCGTAACTTTTTTACTGTTTGATATTTGAAAATCGTGTTAAAGTAATATATTCTATATAATATACTCTTGAAAATTACACCAGAGCTGAATGTAGGCTTATAATAGAACCAGAGCTATGAGCAGGGTGGGCAAAAACTCGGAGTTCGAGCGAGAGAGCGAGCAAACTCCTACTCAATGCCTCGCAGACAACGAGGCGCTCGCAGCTCGTACTCGTAGCAGCAATGAGGCGAGGCACGAGAAGTTTGGCTCGCTGGCCAAACGAGCGAGCGCTGCTTGTTTGCTCGCGCTCATATTAAATGAGCGAGGCTGTTGTGTGTAGCCTCGCTCGCAGTGCGAGGCGAGTAGCTGTCTGCATACTCACTCTGCTAGAAAAGACGAGTGAGCGACGAGCGAGCGCTCCGAGTGTACTATACAACACATGCATTTTTGTGCATAAAAATGTGGGAATGTATGTCAATAGATTATGTACGAAAGTATGTTAATAATTGTATGTACATATGCATATATATATGTAAAGTATTATATTAGGGCAGCATTTAAAACAACAAATAAAATTGATTAGATACATAAGCATAGATTATGGAATAAATTATTTTTACAACGCTTTTATCAACTTGCAATGTTGTGGATCCAGAAGCTTTCAATGTTGTGTGTCCGACACCACAAAGCAAAGCTTTGAAAAGCTCCTATAAAAAAGCATGGTGAATAGGGCGACATCTGTAGTGAAGTAGTGCATAGGGCGATAGCTGTAGTGAATAGGGCGAGGTAGATGACATCTAGATGTCGCCCTATGTACTACGTTTGCTACACCGGAAATAGACGACACGTCAATTCTTTAAATAAAATTAATTGGTGCTCGTTCGTATGTACATACATATGTAAATGCATGTGTGTGCACCTTTCTATTAATATCGTTGAATTATTTTAATATCTATTGCAAACTTTTATCCATACAGGACTAAAAAGGAGAAAATAAATAATATAAAAAAACTTTTTAATATACAACGCTTTTATAAATGGACTAAAAAGTAGAAAATAATATTTCTCAGTCCCATAGAATTTGTTTTGATAACTTTTGATTTTGAAATTTTACCAAAAGTCATTATAAACAATCTATGAAATTGAAAATGAAAAGCGTGGGGCGCATGTATTACACTTGAATTGATATGAAAAGTAATATATGTATGTATGTATGTGGGTATATGAATAACGACCGCTTAAAATCGATTTCTAAGTTCTACTTTCGCTGTAGAAATTTTAGGTCTACGTTATGTAGTTTGACTATTGTCAACTAAATCGAATGCTTTGTAAGTGAAGTGACTTGTGGACCACTTGAGGTATAGGTGGGCCAGTTGGTAACCACTTTGGGACCAGTTGGTAACTAGTTCGTGGGACCAGTTGGTAACCAGTCGGGAGCCAGTCCGGAATCCAGTTGGGATCCAGTTTGGGACTAGTCCGAAACTACTTACCTTCGGACCAGTTGGGGCCCAGTTGGTCTTTTTAAGCTCCTGTGGCCGTTTTAAGGGTAATTCTTGGGCTCCTGCACTGCCGCTCGGGGTTTCTGCCTTCTACGGTGGTAATTTTGGGCCGGGTTGCCTGTTTTGGCGGATTGTTGTGCTGTGTGCCGCGTATTACGTGTGCCGGGTACCACTTTCTCGAGCGAATTGCTCTGGGGAACGTGTTGTGTGAGTTGCTGGCTTTATGGCTAGACTTTGAGGAGGGTTTATACACGCATATCGGCGGAAATAGACGACACGCCATTTCTTTAAATAAAATTAATTGGTGCTCGTTTGTATGTACATACATATGTAAATGCTTGTGTGTGCACCTTTCTATTAATATCGTTGAATTATTTTAATATCTATTGCAAAATTTTATTCAGACAGGACTAAAAAGTAGAAAATAAATAATATAAAAAAAACTTTTTAATATACAACGCTTTTATAAATGGACTAAAAAGTTGAAAATAATACTTCTCAATCCCATAGAATTTGTTTTGATAACTTTTGATTTTGAAATTTTAGCAAAAGTCATTATAAACAATCTATGAAATTGAAAATGAAAAGCGTGGGGCGCATGTAATACACTTGAATTGATATGAAAAGTAATATATGTATGTATGTATGTGGGTATATGAATAACGACCGCTTAAAATCGATTTCAAAGTTCTACTTTCGCTGTAGAAATTTTAGGTCTACGTTATGTAGTTTGACTATTGTCAATTAAATCGAATGCTTTGTATTGCATGCGCTCCACGTTTTTCATTTTCAATTTCATAGATTGTTTATAATGACTTTTGCTAAAATTTCAAAATCAAAAGTTATCAAAACAAATTCTATGGGACTGAGAAGTATTATTTTCAACTTTTTAGTCCATTTATAAAAGCGTTGTATATTAAAAAGTTTTTTTTTATATTATTTATTTTCTACTTTTTAGTCCTGTCTGAATAA
>NW_023458557.1:62118739-62135768 GCF_013731165.1 Rhagoletis pomonella
ATCCTAACCCTTAAAGTGCCAAAAACACGATTTTCGGCGATATTTGAGGTTATATAGTGAAAACATCAAATTTTTTGCTCATTTCTACTTATGGCATCATTTTCATTTGTTGCGATTCGATTTTTCTTTCTCGAGATATACCAGTTTTAATGCGCAGTACTTCGATATTACGTCGTAAGTTTGAGTCATCATAGCATGTGTACAGGCTATTCAATTGTTATGAGCGAAATATTTTTTGTATTGATTTATGTATTTATTCTTGTAAATATTGTTAATTTTTTGCTTTTGTTTGTATTTACTGATGAAAAAAGCGTCTTTTGATTCAAAAAAAAATTGGTGCTTTTAGTGTGATAAACGGCTTTTTTCAAGTTTTTGGTGCTTTTTGAAAATCAAAAGTTGGCAACACTGCTGAAAATGATTAAATGGCAACAACAACTTCTATACATATTGGCTGGCCAATAAACTACTGCGGGACTAAGCAAAAGATAGGATATACAGTGGCGGTCAAAATTGGATGAATGGGGTTTCGTTTTTAATATTTACAAAGTTTTAAAGTTTAAAAATTGTTTGATATTTTATATAAAAATATGGTTCATGCTTTAACAAAAGCCATATGAATCACACTTTCAAACTTGGTACATACAAAATTTAGAAAAATTCCACAAATCTATCTAAATTTCGAGCTTCTTAACCAGAGTTTGTAGAAAATTTTTGGGATACGGTTAACGGGGCTATAACATTTTAGTAAAATAATTTCAAGTTTTCAGCGGTTTTTTTCATATAAATAGCGAAATTTATTTTTTCGCATATCTATTCTTCCACAAGAAATTCATGTTTATATGGAAAAAAATGCAAAACGCCATCAACAAAAAAAGAAGTATTAAAAACCAATGCGATTTTTTAGCAGCTCAAAATTTGCACTTATTTTACTAGAATTTTATAATCCTGTTAACTGAATATCCAAAATCTTAAAAGAAAATCTGGTTGAAAAGCTCGAAATATAGATAAATATTTGTGGAATTTTTCTAAATTCTTTATAAAGTCTGAAAGTGTGACTTATACGGTTTTTGTAGCTTTAAAAACATTATGAATATTAAAAACGAAACACCGTTCATACACTTTTGACCGCCACTTCACATACATATTTCTACATACATAGAAATATGTGCTTAAGTAGCGATTCATACTTGGTTGGCTGAAGAAGTCAGTTATGTATTTGCCATTAGCCATGTTAAGTAGGAAATGGTAAAATGATAAGTGGCTTCTGTTGTGGCTGCAAGTTAGGTGCCAGATGAGTTCATAATAATGACAGTTACACATCGCCCGTGCTAGAACATATGCCATAAAAGCAATATAGAAGCATATACAATGTATATACATGCATATCCATACTTACCTGCAACCTATACGTAGATATATACATACCTATATATGTATATACATTCATATTTTATAGTGATGTGCTGAATTGTCGGTACCCAAAACTCAGTCGCCAATACATTAAAAAAATTTTGGTACTCAATAATTCCTGTTTACTACCAGACGCCGATTTAATACATTAAACCTTCGTCATAAGACATGTATATTTAAAGTTTGGAAAAATAATATTTTATTGTTCTATTACGAGTATATGACATCGCCTAAGAAACACAAAATGTACAAATAAGACGATGCTTTCTCAAAAGATTAACAATGTGGAATTGAGTGAAGCATGCAGCGAAAAAGTATGGCACCCACATCTCTACAATATTGCCATCTTAAACAATACTCTCATCTCCTTCTTCAGTTTCGACAACATTATTCGACTTTTTTGATTCGTAATACCAATCATGATTCTCTTTTCAAATAATATTTATTACGATTTGCATTGTGACGACGGACAGTGGCGCTAAATAGGTTGCTGTGGACAAATGAATTTCGAAATATTAACCGATTTCAAGTTTCTTCTAAATAAGACATAATTAAATTTCGCGTCGATCTATATGTGGCGATTTTTCAGAAAAGCTCTAGTTTTTTATTTATTTATGTTGAAAAATGAAAGAAACAAAATTTTTAAGTCTGAATGCTTCCACTTTTTTGGATAATATTTGAAATTGATTACAAATGCCTGCAATTTTTTAAAAAAATATTCATAAACATTTTTCCATATGATACATTTACTAAAAAAATATTTTTAGTTTGTTATCTATACAAATATATATTTTGAATATCTGAATTTCTCACATTAGAATGTGTATGTGGTGCGAAAAATTCAGTTTGTATTGGAGGTACCACGCTCCTTTTTCAATAACTCTAATTTTTACCGTGAGTTTGGCGTTAAATATTATATATCTCTATACTTAGTTGCAGTTTTTAATAACAAGTAATTTTTAAGCAAAAAACCAAACCGAATTCAATTCTCATATAAAAATATCCATATATATACATATATTTCATGACTCAATGATCGGATCTAAACCAGATTAGTATGGAGCTACCTCTGAAACACTACCTTTCCGATCGGTTGACGTGATCCAAAGTTATGCAATAACAAACATAAACAAAAAAAAATATTCCGACGAACTGATAACCTCCTCCTTTTTTGGAAGTCGGTTAAAAAACAAGCTTTGATTTAGAACTTATTTATATGTAAATGTACTTTTATTAGAAATTCCAACATATCGGCAACGAGTATTGATCATTACTTAACGGTATCGACTCTGCACATCACTGATATGTATGTATTTATACCAAGGTAGCTACTTTAGGGCGGTTCGTCTTACCAATATTTATGAATATATCAAACACCTAGTAAATGGAAAGAATTTGCGTAATTTTAAAGACCTCCAAGAGCTAAGAACACTTTATGTGGGTTTTATTTAATAAACGTTTATTCGTGGCAACGTATATTTGTAACAACACTAAAAGTTATTGTACTTTTTCAAAGAAATTATGACAATATGATTTGCAGTTTTACATATCTTACAGTTTAGCATGATTTTTGGTTGCGTTTGAAAATTGCGGAAATTTACTTATATTTTTGTAAAATTAGTGTCATCGGAAGAATAGAGAATTTTATTTAATTAATACAGTTGTTGAAGTTTACATTCGGTTTTAAAACTTTACCGAGCTGGCTGAAGATTATGTCAATGTATAGCTTTGCTGGAAGGGGGGTTCACAAAATAAAAGTTTTTAGTGACTTGAAATACTCCTGAATACGAAATAAAACGTGCTTTCCAAAATAGATAATTTTAATATTGATGAACATGACCATTTGATCTGGTGTTCAAAATATATTATTTTACACTTTGGGCCATTTTTCGAGACAAATTAGTACAGCCAATGGGATACGAGCAGTCCGAAAAATAAAAAATAAAACAAATAAATATATGTACTCTGAAGGCGCTTTCGTGGTGTTTATACATAAGTACGAATTCCCGAAATAATTTCTCCTCAAAAGATTTATGGACGATGGAAAAATTTATCTTGAAACCAACATCCTACCCTAATGAGCATGCATACTTAACCTAGATAGACATGTTTTTAAGCGAATATGTGTGTATGTACTAATTTGGATGCATTTTGGGATTTTGTGAAATTCGAGCCATAGGCAGGCGGTAAATTGATATTTCTGCAAAGGGAGAATTAACCACATTGGTTGGGTAACTTTGCAGGAATTTCCGACAATTTGGCTGTCGGTATCTTGATTGACCCAACATCGAATATTTCAGACATTGACACAAACTGTGATTGCGCTTGACCACATGTCAATGAAATATAAACCAACCAAACGAAATCAATTCAACCGAGCCTGGCAAACAACCGATCCGTTTCAACTTAGCTGGTCGGTTGAAGGACGAGGGGATTGTAACCAAAGCGATTTCATGCCTGACGTGAGCATTCGATATGAAAGGTGCTGACATGCGCATGCAAATTGATGCCAATGCGAAGGCTGTTGTGAATACTAAACAAATGAACAATGGTGTATGTCATTTTGACACTTTTCAACAGTCGTACAACTGAAAGGCTGTAGGTATATATATTTTAGAGTTACTTAGGTACACTCCCTTAATAAACATCCCCAGTGAGTTTTAAATGATTTAATACGAATACAATTAGCTGCACTCACTTTACGATATCCACTTTCATAATGCGCGTCCATTAAGGATTAATTGTTAAAAGCCTTGATTTTTTACAACGCATATGGCATCTTCTTACCTTCGCCTCTGTGCTGTCATTTACTGAACCTGAAAGAATATATTGTTCCGATGCTTATGTATTTTTTTATAATAAAACTCTCGCTGACTTTATTCGAACTGGCAGCCAGGCAACACTTACACACGCGCTGACGCATAAAATCAACTCAAAACCGCTGCCTGGTGAGCGTTATCCTGTCACTGGATGCATTATGATAGCGATTAACTACACTTAAAAAAATTAACTCCGCTTATTGTCAGACTCGGGGATAATCAAATCTACCATGCTGTGAAGGACGAAATATATGTTTCCAGTATTCTAGACGTGTGCACGAGGACAAAACATCAAATCAGATCACAATCTTGCTGCTTTCAAGATACGCACAGCTCTTTTTGAAGCAAATAACATGCGACTAGTAGCACAAGAAAGTTTCCATGTCGAAAAGCTACTCGATTCTAATACCTGCTATCTTACAGCACTAAGATTTCCGTTTCCGAAAAAGAAATAGGATTTCAGCAAGCCAAAGAGAACAACTGGTACCACGAGCAATGCTGTTATGACGTTACAGGGAAATATATCGATGTCAGTCAACGCAAGCCCTGTTTGACAGATTTAGGGAAGAACTCAGTCGTATATTTTCATAATAGTTAGGACAGTTACGAAAGGTTTTAAAACCAAAAAAATATCCTATGAAAACAAGTACGTAGCCGCCGACGCATACTGGGGCCATTTCATAAAGGGTTAAGCTGGAACTCCAGAGGAAAGCGTATGCGGGCGTAAGGGAGATCCGTTGGCATCCGCTTACGTGCGTAAAAACTGAGCAACTCCATAGGGTGCGCTTACACGCGTTTGTCAGTTGCCATTTCGATAAGTTAATGCAGCATCCATACACATTTGTATACATATTTATAAAGAATATGAACCAAATCAGACTATAACTGCGGGTTTTCCAAATATCACGACTCCTGCGCCACCTAGCGGATTAAGCCATCTTTTATATTGCACTGCCATCGAGTTCTGAGCTAAGTTTGAAGTTTCAAGCCGCAAGAATCCTCCATCAAAGTATACCCAAACGTGTAATAAACTTTAATTTGGTTGCCTGCGCAAGCAAATGCATGAAAGTTGTGAAAACTTAACTCTGTGCGCATTCGAATGCGTATTCAAGTTCATGCTCGAATTTTTGTTGATACACCCCATGTACTTACCATGTAGCGGTAGCTTTCGGAAAGGTGAAAGTCATATATTTAATACTTGCACGGGGTATTTTATGTTCGGCTCCCCCGAAGTTAGACTTTCTTACTTGTTTCTTTTCCTGTACACCAACATTTGACAAATGAGTTTTCAGCATCGCTCTCTATCTAAATTATGGAGCAAACTATTATCCAACCTGTTGAAACTCCATCGAAAACAATTGATGAACCTGAATCGCCGTCGGGAACGATGGAGGCTATGTACTTCCCCATCATTGACGAGGTATGAGCAGCAATATCACAGCTGAGAAGGGCCACAGCTGCCGGAGTTGACAGTCTGCTGCATAAGCTACGAGTATTCTGTTAGGCAGAATATAGTAAAATAAACTATCGCCTGACGACAAGAATTTAAGTGCTCTGCCAACATGCACCCACACCGCGAGATCAGTGTTTTCAATATAGCACGCAATGCCCTTTCGACAGTCTGGTGAGAAAGACTGAAGCAGGCTGTCATCGAACTAATTGGACCTTATGACTGTAGCTTTAAAACTCATACATCAAAGCAGGAAAAACACCCCTAAGATGAGAATTTGCGCCGACCAAAGACAACGTCAAAACTCGATGAGACGGCGCTCGTTGTATTTCAGAGAAAAGGGAGATTGGCAAAAAATGCTCCCCTTCCCATAACCTCTTAGATAAAAACTACCGGGTGGAATAGGATCCGGATCACTTGGCATTTCCGATTGGCACAAAAGAGAGTTGGACTCGATCAAAATCGATAAACCCTCTGTCTGTGAAAAGTGGAATGTCTGTGCTTCCTCACCGACAGCATTTTTATTTCAGTTAACAGAATTTGCACACCATGCTTTGCTCGTACTCGCATCAGAATCAAACTCAAAACTGCAAACCCAATTTGAGGGCCAGTAATGTTTCTTATCGGAGTCACAGCCGGCTATTTTTCTACTGCTCCAATGTGTTAATACTTGTTGGTGTAAATACATATGTATTATATATATGCATTGAAATTTGTTAATTTAAATTTGTTCGTATAATAAAGGAAAACAAATATTTAGTTCAATGTTATCACATTAGTTAGTTTTTATTTACAACAGGGGGTTTTGGATGCACATATTCTAAAATGGAAACAATGGCCACAATAAAGATGAAATAACGCCCGCGGGCTTTATTTATTTTTTTTAGGAAATGAAGCCCGCGGGCGTTATTTCCATATCGAAGGGGAAATAATGCCCCACTAGAAAAAAGCAATAAAGCCCGCGGGCTTTATTTCTTTTTCGCAAAGGCAATAACGCTCGACGGCTTTATTTCTTTTTTTTTGGAAATAAAGCCCATGGGCATTATTTCCGCGCGCCTTATTGCACTCCACCAGACAGCAGTTCGGTTTTGATTCTAAATAAAATTAAAGTTCAAATAACTTTCACATCTGTCGGTATGTAGGGTTTAGCCAGACAAATATTGATCCATTTTCAAGCTTCAATGGTCGGACCCTTTGTTAAAAATAATTCGCCTACCAACGACCTTTTAGGACTCATTAGGGGAGCCGGAGGTATTTAGGCCACACTCGGTTAAGGACTATATCTTTAAGAGATCCAAACGATTTTTCAGGTCGACGTGTCTATTGTTCTGTTACACCCAATACCTAACTAACTAAATAAGTAACTCTTCTTAAAGTTCATCAGCGAAATTATTTACCATGTACTATTCACGAATTCAATAAAAATGCACTCACGAAAAATCCAAAAAGGATACAAGTAAAAATCTAGTTTACATTTCATTAAAAACTCAAGAGGGTCGACTCATCGCACAATCGTGAAATCTGGCTGACAGGCAACGGCTTAACGCTGTCAACAAGCATTTCAAAGCGCCTGCCGAATACAATAATACTCGCAAATAGTCGATGTGATGCTGAATGCCATTGGCAGTGCCAATTATTTCTGGAACTACCCCGCCTGCAAATCGAAGCTGATATGCTGGGAAAGGATGTCTTTATAATTCGTACGTATGTACATATATGCGTGGTGATGTGCAAATAACGAATTGTAAATTGAAAATAAAATTGAAATAATTGCTAATGCCTTAAATAAGCAACGCCAACTGACAAAACATAGTAAAAACAACAAACCCGCTGACAACCAAACGAACAGGATACAGAGAGGGGAAAACAAAAGCAGGCTTCGAAGGCAGGCAGGAAGCAGACACTAAGACTGATTGACAACTGGCAGCAGCAACTGTCTGGCTGCCTGTCTCACTGCCGAGCTAGTTGACTGACTGGTTGTCAAAAATTCACTAGCATTTTGAATCAGCTGGACATACATACATACACTGGCGACAAAAAGTATTGGCACAGCAATTTTTCACAATATATGCAACAATTTTTATTCTAATATATTTCCGCCAATTTTTTTATAAAAACATGGTTCATTCTACAACAAAAAATATAAAACCTAAACTTTGTGTAAAACTCGCGAAAATTCAGCAAATTTTCATGCAAATTTTCAACCTTTTAACCAGATTTTGAGAATTTTTTTAGTATGCAGTTTTGCAGCTCATTAAATTCTTGTAAAAAAATTCAAGTTTGGAGTTAGTAAAAAATCGCATTGTTTTTTGAGGTTTTTTTTTTGATGTTGGTGTATTGAATTTTTGCAATATAAAGTATTTTCGAAAATATTTTTTTGTATGAAAGAGACTACGTGAAAAAATTCGAAAAATCACAATGATTCCTAGCTACATAAAACTTGTTCTTTATATACTTTATACTTTATAATCAAATTGACTGGGCTACAAATCTGCATACTCTATTAAAAAATAAAATATTCTGAAAAAATCTGATTAAAAAGTTGAAACTGGAACAAAGTTTATGAATTATATTTTTATCTTTTTTGTTGTAGAATGAACCATATTTTAATAAAAAATTGGTGGAAAAATATCAGAATAAAAATTGCTGATATATTGTGAAAAATTTGCTGTGCCAATACTTTTTGCCGGCAGTGTATGTAGACGGAACACACGCACACATACATATGTGCAAGTATGTGTTTGCATGCCTTTCCCTGCAACTACTCCATGCATGCATGTAAAGAATACTTTCTAAGGGCCAAGGAGTACTCCAAAATTTACCGCAATGCATATAACAAATTTGGTCCAATTAACATTGCGATGACGTAGGGCAGGACCATATACTTCAGCTCTGCGTTACATAAGAGTAGAAAAAGGCTACTCCAATGCATTACTCGATGGAGTACCTGCCTCTTGGCAACACAGCCCAATAAACATCGTGTATAGATTACGATCGTTAAAACAGGAGCAATAATCGCCTAACAATAAGCTGGTGTAGAGACACGAGCTCGTCCGCAACAGCATTACAGAGGAGCACTTTGTAAGTACTCAAATACGGCACAAATAGACGACGTGGCCCAACGATTTTTGAAGGGAAACGTACGAATACTCTGATCCTTTTTGTTGCGAAATACGAGTAGCTGTGCGGTAGCAACAATTGCTCGGATTAACGCTTTGCCGCCACTTAATAACCTAAAACTTACCAACAACAGAAAAAAGGGGCAACTAACAAAAACAAACGCACTCACACCAATCATAAAAAATAGTTGAAAAAAAAATATAACCAAAGTAGCTGAGTTCTCTTTAAAGTGTAAAATTACCATTTGATAGACAAGTTTGATTGAAATCACACCAACCCTGTGATGGTGTTGAATGCTATGTAGCATAGAAGACAATAAAACCCGGCTAATGCCAAAACGAAATCAGATCAGCTCAGCTCAGCTTTGCAAAGTAGTAAGTAAAGTGAAGCGCATTCAAGTGGAATGCATGTCATTGAGGATAGCCGAGTTGAGAGGATTATAGAAGAGCACTTTTAAATTGTTGCTATATACCACATATGTATGTATGTACTAATGTTTTTGTAGGTCTTGCTCCCCGATGTTTATCGCATGCAATTTTGTAATTTGATGAAAACAAACGAATTTAGATAAGCCGCAGCAAGGAAAACATAATGGAAAGAGGCTGCAAGGGATGGAAAGGAGATGTGCAGGATATGCTTATTACATACAACTCCTCTAATAACTGATTGACGTGATGTGTTTTTGTTGATTTGTCCGGCTGTCTGTCGGGGATGCGAATCACCGGAACCCTACTGCGTGCAAAGCTGTCAAACTGCCAAGGTTGCCTGCCTTTGTTATCCTACAGATCTTGCAGCCATTATACCAGTCTTTCTGCTTGTTAATCGCCTGAATGCGCTTGTCGACATTCGCCTTATTGTTTTGCTCAAATTAACATTCCCCTGCAATATCAATACAAATGCTACTTTACTTACACATTCCTATAGAGCAGACAGTTACCAAGAATTTGCGGCTGCGCAGTTGTAAAATGACACCTTTTCATCAACACGCAGACAGATAGAGAGTCTTAAGTAATTTTCAAGCTCGTAAATATTTTCTTATAAATTTCCGCCAGTATCTGCGAATGTGATCTTGACAATCTTCTCAGCAACCTTTAACATTACAAGCCATCAACGTTTCATACCTTCAATTTCGACATAACGGCCATAACCTTTGTTCTGCATTCCTTTTTACTCGCAAACCATTATTTCTTTTCTGAACCTATTTCATCGACCTTTCCGACTTGCATTTTATCTTTAATTTCGATTCCATTGAACAAGGGGAAGATTCACGCATGTCCTTTGTGTAGATATATTTCGATTTTCGCAAACAATTACTTCTTTACATAAATGCCTGCTTGTGGTTTCTTTTGTTGCATTTTTTATCCTTTTTTATTTTGACATAATAACAGTCAGGTTTGCAGTTTTTAATGAATTGTTAATAGTAATGCATTATGAACAAACTTATGGCTGACTCATATTTCAAAGGTTATCTCCCTATCTCAGCTGCCGATTCAAAAACGCCCTATCTCAGCACATTTTCAATGTATTTTAAGCTGAGATAAGGCGTTTTTGACCAGAATTCTAAGATAGGGTTCTTTTCAATAAAACTCTGAAAAAAGCATTACTCAGTCTAATTTTGAAGTAGGACGTTCCTGAAAAGTTTTCTGAGGTAGGGCGTTTTCGAACTGGCTGCCGAGATAATCAAAATGACAAAAATTTTAATGACAATGTTGGGCATACGTTCATAAAAATACCCATTAGTGCAATTCATGAAACATCTAAAAGTGGCATTTTTGGTGAAATGGCAACTTTGCGCACAACATTGTTTGACGTAAAGGAATGTAAATTTTTTTCAACATGCTGCACATAAGTGAAAAAGAAACGTTTTTACTATAACATACATTAAAAAAAACATGTACCGATGTTTTTATGAATCCGATGTTAATTCAAAATATCGATGTCTTGAAAAACATCAAAGAGGTTCCCTTATAGCCTCGTTCGAATGAGTACTTTGCGCACGTGACGCTCAATGATGAAACTGACGTTACTTAAAATCTATATATAAATACGCCACAAGAAAATTTTGCAATCCCTTTTTTCAAGGCCCGTTCGCTCTATTTCAATGAAACATACATCGATTTAAAGGATATAACTTCCTCTAATCTAGAAATGTTAATACCGATATAGTATAGGGGGCGTGGCAACTGACATATAGACTAAAATGTGAAAACCACTATATCTCTAAAACAAATTATGCTGGAGAGCTGAAATTTAGCACAGATGCATAGATTGTAAATACCTTACTTGCGGTGAAAAATTGTAGGTACTGGGAAAGTGGGTGTGGCACCTCCTATACAAACTGAAATTCTCTTATCGGCCATCTCTGTAACCGCCTATGCTAACGTCCTGGAATTTGCCACAGCAACATATGTTGTCAATACCGGACTTATGTACATATTTACAGTCTGAATTGTTTGACATATTAGTCAGTGATGAACATCTCATCTATACATACAAATACATATGCATATTTTTTATAAATTAAAATCGCGCTTCCTTTTTCGGTCTATTTTCAAAAGCTACTGAGGAGGAGACTTGGTAGAATTAGCATTAATCAATCCGGTATTAACGTTCATAATTCGATTTTCAGTTTTCCTGTAAATTTGCTTTAAATTATGCTGGTGGACTTCAAAATATTAATTCGCATAAAAGAGTTAGTATTGGTGACAGCTAAAATTCCAAAGTGTATGAAAAAAGATGTCGAATTTCGACAACTGGGCGATACTAGTGAACGTAAAACGGCGCCACAATGAAGGTGCTGCGTTTGCAAACAAAAATCAGCTGTTATTTATGATCGCGTACTTGAGGTTTACACAAGTCAATTTTGCAGATACAATAGCAATACATTCACACTTTTTACTTATACACTTCTCTCATTGTCTTCGTCTACAAATTTTCGAAGACTGTTTATTGTCAGGACGCCTACTTTACTCAAACAATATGACAAATAATACATACATATTATCAATTGTCTTGTCTTGTATAAACGCACTGTTAGCAGTGATGGACCTACTTGCGTCAAAAGTTGAAAGTTGGCCAACGTTCGTTGAGTACGTCTGCCGCTCTGTACGCAAACACACAGCCTACTCAACTGTCAGTTGCATCCGTGAGCGTCACGTACGCAAAGCGATCATTCTGGCGGGGCTATTAGTAATTTTTAACCATTTAATTTTGTGCGAGCTTTAAAATTTTGAGCGCACGTTTGATAAATAAGTACTTTCCTGGAATCATACAAAACAAGTTCCTTTAATAAATTCGCAAATTCCAATTGATAAATGTACATATATATGTAAGAATTAGTTTAATTGCTTTAAAACTAGTGACAATGTAAAATTGCTTAGCGTCATCACCCAGTTTGGCAAATGACTTCGTATCGACTCGCCGTTGAGCTCGTCATCGGATGAAAAGCGGGCGGGCCGCAAAAACCACTCATATATGAGCAATTCTTTTTTAAGTCGGGCGGATTTAGCAAAAGAAAAATAGTTCATGTCTCCGATTCGCTTCAAATTTTGTTGTGGAACAAATATTGTTAACGAAGAGATATTCTGCCGAAATCCGTAATAAAATCTGCGTTTTTTTTATAACTTTAGTCCTGCAATTGCCACGCCCATTTCCAGGAGTTTGTCGCCTTAAAGAAAAATCTTGCCGTACAAATATTATATCTGGATAGGTATTATATTGGAGTCCGCAATAAAATTTAAATTTTTGCAAAAACTCGATGTTTAACACCTTCTTCTTCTTCTTCTTCTTAGGCGCTGTAACCGCCTAAGCGATTTTGGCCGAGTTCAGCAAAGCACGCCAGTCGTTTCTCCTCTGTGCCAATTGACGCCAAGTGAAGCCAAGTCCTTCTCCACCTGATCTTTCCATCTCAGTGGGGGCCTCCCTCTTCCTCTGCTACCACCAGCGGGTTTCGAGTTGAATACTTTCAGAGCTGGAGCGTCGGTGTCCATTCGAACGACATGACCAAGCCAGCGGAGCCGCTGTATTTTAATTCGCTGCACTATGTCCATATCGTTGTAAAGCTCATACAGCTCATCATTCCATCGTCTGCGGTACTCGCCGTCGCCAACGCGTAAAGGCCCGTAAATCTTCCGCAAAATCGTTCTCTCAAACACTCCAAGAGCCGCCTCATCTGATGTTGTCATTGTCCATGCTTCTGTGCCATATACCAGCACGGGCATGATGAGTGACTTATAGAGCGTGGTTTTCGTACGTCGAGAGAGGACTTTACTCATTTACTCCCTACTCAGTCCAAAGTAGCACTTGTTGGCAAGAGTGATTCTGCGTTGGATTTCAATGCTGACATTATTATCGGTGTTAATGCTGGTTCCCAAGTAAACGATTTTCTCTACTTTCTCGAAATTGTAACTGTCAACAGTGACGTGGGTGCCAAGGTGCGAATGTACTGACTGTTTGTTTGATGACAGGAAATACTTCGTCTTGTCCTCGTTTACCACCAGACCCATTCGTTTTGCTTCCCTATCCAACTTGGAAAAGGCAGAACAGACTTCGCGGTTTTTGCTACCGATGATGTCGATGTCATCGGCATAAGCCAGCAATTGCACACTCTTGTAGTAAATTGTTCCTGAGCGGTTCAGTTCTGCAGCTCTTATTATCTTCTCCAACATCAGATTAAAGAAGTCACATGAAAGGGAGTCGCCCTGTCTGAAACCCCGTTTTGTGGCGAACGGCTCGGAGAGGTCTTTCTCAATTCTGACGGAGCTGGTGGTATTGCTCAACGTCATTTTACACAGACAGCCGTATGAGTTTTGAGGGGGTGCCAAATTCAGACATAGCGGCGCATAGGCAACTCCTTTTAGTGCTGTCAAAAGCGGCTTTAAAGTCGACAAATAGGTGGTGAGTGTCGATCCTTTTCTCGCGGGTCTTTTCCAAGATTGATTTTGAATACCTGGTCTATGGTGGATTTGCTAGGTCTAAAGCTACACTGATAAGGCCCAATCAGTTCATTGACGGTGGGCTTCAGTCTTTCACACAATACGCTCGATAAGACCTTGTAGCCTATGCTTAGAAGACTGATCCCGCGGTAGTTGGCGCGAATGGCGGGGTCACCTTTCTTATGGATTGGGCACAGCACACTTAAATTCCAGTCGTCGGGCATGCATTCATCTGACCATATTCTGCACAAGAGTTGATGCATGCACCTTATCAACTCCTCGCCGCCGTACTTGAATAGCTCAGCTGGCAGGCTGTCAGCTCCAGCAGCTTTGTTGTTTTTCAGACGCGTTATTGCTATACGTACCTCGTCATAGTCAGGCGGTGGAACGTCGACTCCGTCATCATCGACTGCGGGCTCGGGTTCTTCTTCTCCACAACTTTCCGTGCTGCTACCATTTAGTAGGGCGGAAAAGTGTTCCCTCCATAATTTAAGTACGCTCTGGACATCAGTTACTAGGTCGCCATTATTGTTCTTACAGGAGTACGCCCCGGTCTTTAAACCTTCAGTAAGTCACCTAACTCACACGTATTTCGGCCTCTCTCTTCTTATTGCGGCAAATACGTCTCGCTTCCCTCTTCAGATCCCTATAGCGGTCCCACATAGCGCGCGTTTCGCCCGATCGCAGCGTGGCCCTGTAGCCGGCATCTTTTTTCTCTGCAGCTTCCTGACACTCCTCATCGTACCAGTGGTTCTTTCGGGCTCGCTGAAATCCGACTACTTCTTCGGCGGCGGTACTTAATGAGCGGGAAATGTGGTTCCACTGCTCGCATATGTCGGTTTGTTGAAGAGTGCTCTCTGAGAGCAGGTGTGAGAGTCGAGTAGCGAAAGCGCTGGCTGTCTGTTGTGATTGCAGCTTTTCGACGTTAAGCTTTCCTTGCAAATTTGGGCGCACATTTTTTGCTGCACAGAGGAGGGTGCGATAGTGGTCCGAGTCGATTTTTGGGCCTCGGAGTGTGCGTACGTCTAAAACACTGGAAGCGTGCCTTCCGTCTATTACAACATGATCGATTTGGTTTCTCGTTTTTCGATCCGGAGACAACCACGTAGCTTGATGGATCTTTTTATGCTTGAACCTAGTACTGCATACTACCATGTTTCGGGCCCCGGCGAAGTCGATCAGCCTCAATCCGTTGTCGGACGTTTCGTCGTGGAGGCTGAACTTTCCGACGGTGGTTCCAAAGATCCCTTCCTTGCCCACCCTGGCATTGAAGTCGCCAAGCACGATTTTGATATCATGATGGGGGCAGCGCTCGTATGTGCGCTCCAAGCGCTCATAGAAGAGATCCTTGGATGCCGCATCCTTCTCTTCCGTCAGGGCATGGGCGCAGATGAGCGAGATGTTGAAGAATCTCGCTTTGATGCGATTGTGGCTAGACGCTCTTCCACCGGGGTGAACGACAGTACCAAACGACGGAGTCTCTCTCCCACCCTCTCTTGGATGGCGGTGATGTCAGCTTTTGTCCTTACGAGGACATCAACCAGCCGGGCAGAGGCACCTTCCCCATTAAGGGTCCGGACATTCCAGGTGCATGCCCTCAAATCGTAGTCCTTTAAACGTTTGCCGGGGGTCTCATCCGAGGCTTTGCCTTGCTTCTTCACTGGAAGTTGTTTTTACGTGGCGGGTCCCAAGCCCAGCGCACAACCAATTGCTGGGACGGGGGTGGTTTCGCAACCAAATACACGTTTATATAGCGAGCCGCTTACTCCAAGCAGACACCCGCTTGCAACCACACCTACTGGTGAACAGACGCTGCAGACTTCAGCGAGCCCTTAAACCGAATAAGTCGGAGTGGCCCCACCGAAGCTCCCTCTCTTTCTGCCGTGACCCAAGGCTCCACTCGGATTGGTTACCGCATCTCGCACATGGGTTGCTCACGTTGCCCAGAGTGCGCGAACGAGGACGCAAGAGTCGGGATTGAGTATAGCCATGCAACTGTAACTGCATACCCAGCGCAACGACTATACCCCATTGCACTTTAACACCTTACTAAATATATTTCAACATAAGTTTTCAAGAGAAAATTACATTACATTTATTGTTGATTCTCACAAAAATAAACATCTCGTCATAAAAAAAATAAAAATAGTTCATAAAAAAAGCGCAATTTTTTTAAACATGTTTTTTTATAGAGAATTAAACAAGGAATACGATGGTATAATTTTAAATCCCTAATTTACTGGTCTTCACTATGCAAATTATTCTCAAAAAGTTCAAAACGACGTTAAGATGATTAGTTAGAGTGAAGAAAAAATGCAAACTTTGACAGATCATATCTCCGAAGAAAAAAAATTAAACAAAATTCCTCGACCACATGTTAGCTTATTTCATGTATAGAACCCATAAAAAATTTTGATCGATTTTTGATCGATTTTTCAAACATTTATAGTCTCATTGTGGTATATCATGGAATATGCACTAGGCGTATTCCTTGATATCGAGGGTGCCTTCAATAATGTTCTCCCAGAGGTTCTCTGGTAGAATTTGTTCACCGAATTATAGGCAGCAGAACTATATACTCGGAGATGGGAGAGGTATCGGTAACAAGTTACGCAAATCGCGGCGTCCCGCAAGGCGGTGTCCTCTCCCCACTCCTGTGGAATCTAACGGTCAATACTCTGCTGTTTTGGCTACACAGCACAGGTTGTCAGGTAACTGCTTACGCTGATGATCTAGCCCTGACGGCAGTAGGTAAGCACCCCCAAGTTCTATGCGACCTGGTCCAAGGCGCCATACGCGTTGTGGAAACCTGGTCTAAGGAATCTGGCCTTCTCGGATGAAGTCAGGTACCTAGGCGCTGTAATGAACAGAAATCTAATTTGGCGGCGCAACGTCGAAGAGCGTTGCCAGAAGGCTATAACTTCCCTATATGCCTGCAAGTCAGCAATAGGTAAGAAGTGGGGCTTGAAGCCCCACATTGTGAACTGGATATACACAGCGGTGGTGCGTCCCATTCTATTCTATGGTATCACGGTCTGGTGGCCGTCCGTGGACAAATTTATAATCAAAAACAGACTAACAAAGGTCCAAAGGGTGGCGTGCATCATGATCACGGGGGCGTTGCCCTCTACGCCGGCTAAAGCCCTAGAGACCTTGCTCCATTTTCTACCTGTGGACCTATATGGTAAACTGCAGACAAGTTGCAATGCTGTTAGATGTAACGCGCTGATCAAGTGGAGTGATACAAGACAAATAGATATTAGAACACACTTTCCACCATACAGTTTCGAAATACA
>NW_023458557.1:62140768-62147635 GCF_013731165.1 Rhagoletis pomonella
GTTGGAGTGCGGCCGAAGGCGGCCTACACTGAAAGGTGTTCTGCGCAAAAATGCTCTGGCCCCTGATCTAGTTTAGCCTAGGTAAAACTTGTTTGTCCTAAGATCGGGTTTGGCCGGTAACATATATAAAACCGTACAAATTATGACTCGAATCTCACGTCACTGTTGAGAGTTATAATGTCGAAGAAGAGAAGACACTCAATAGTTAACTCACAATTTTTGTACTGAAAATCAATGGCTAACCTACGAATAACCACTACTAACAGTACGAAATAAGGTTACCCATAAACATATTGATTTACAAATGAACTGGATAAAGTTTTGTTGGAAAAAAATCAAACTATTATGGCAACAGCCATGAAAGATTTTGCAGTCACATGTATTGATCAATGACTTGATGTAAGGTAATTAAGGCCTTAGCGCCCTTTTCAATAAAATAATGCACGTCACGTATATAAGTATATAGCTACAAATTGTAAAAATACAGTAGCTGGCAAATAAAGTGAAATATGATCGCTTACTGATTGTTTACACGTACCACCAATATGCAGCAAAAGGTAAATATCTAAGACTCGCCAGCAAATTAATCACACAAGAGCTGATCGATTGCATAGAGTCGATTGATCGAGTGTTGGAGAGTCTATGTTAATCTTTAATGAGTTTTGGCTACATACATATATGGTATATAATTAGGTTTGAAATATTTCATTTACACAATAAAGTTGTCAAAATTGTACAAAACAATTGGAGCTGATCAGGAGTTTTAGTTGAATTGAAGAAAGAAATATAAGAAAAAAAGGGATTCATATTTTATGAATTTTTTTTCCGTTGTTCTTTATTGAAACCACTATAAGCACTTTGATGTTTGGCAGCGGGCCTTCAACTACAAAAACTCCCACTACAAGGCTTTCAGTGTACCCGAAATGAAATAAAAACACACACATGTATGTATTTATATGTATGTACTAGGAATGTTAATCCCGGGATCCCGGGTGTTTTTAGGTCCCGAAAATCCCGGGCCTCTTGACAAATAATCCTGGGATTTTTAATTTGCACTGATGGCAATAATATAAACTCCTGTTCTTGACCAGTTTTGGCTATATTTCGTTTTTTTAATAATTAATATTTTTTTATAAATGTCTAGCTAATTATACATATAACACTTTGCTATAGAAAATTTTACACACAAAAATAAATATATTAAAATAAATATAAAATATAGTAAAACTGCGTTTTTAGTTTTTCACTCTGACGTCAGTAATTCAAAAGTGATTTAAAAAAATCAGTGAAATGTGCTTAAACAAGAAGTATGGACATCTAATTAAAAGAGGAAGTTCTGTAGAATTTAATCAGATTAAATTTTTTATTTTTCCTTGGTAAGTATTGAAAATGTCCTTTTAAAATTTTATCTTTGAAATGTTTGTTTTTGAAAAAATTATATGTTAAGGACTTATATAAACTCTATAAAATCCTCGAATTTCGTCCTTCTAACTTTATCAGCTTAAACAATTACCAATTCGTCCTTGTGAATCCAAAAAAAAAATAGTTTTTTTTTTATTCTAGAGAATTTTCCCCTTTCATTTGGTACCCATATTTTTATTCTACATTTCGTTGAATTTTTTTAAAGTCCTTTAAAATAAATCCTGACGTCAGAGAGAAAAAATAAAAACGCCACTTTAAATAAAAGAGTACTTTTCAAACCCATTTATTTATTATTTTTTTTTTATGGTAGGAGAGATACCCTGTAGTCAAATGAACTAGTTGTAAACTGCCCCACAACTAGTATGAATCGCATGCCCAACTAGTCAGCCAACTATCTTTTTTCCATGCAATCAACTGGTATTTTTAACATGGGGATGTCCTACGAAATGGCAATTGTCAGATTTCGGTCAGAAATATACCAGTCTCATACTAGTTCAGAATAGACAGAAAAATACTAGTCTAATTATGGACCAAAACCACTACTTTGGGAGTCAAAAAATAAAATGAATTCATGAATATACAATAAAAAACATTTAAGTACACTTTTTTTATTTTACATATTTTTATTTAGCAGCATTAGATTTGCCAATAAATATTGTTAATTTTTTTGAGTATTAATTAAAAGCAAAAAAAAATACATAGATATTTCAATTTCCAATATCCAATACTCCTCATTTTCAGAATATCAACGAATTTACTAAACTCAGTAAATTCAACAGACGACTTCTCGGTAACAAATAAAGATTTTTTAAAGCTTTAAAATGAATTTTGAAGGGGAGAAGTAGTGCAGCTCAAATGTGCCCAAAAACCGTGATTTTTGTACTTTTAGGTTAGAATATCCCGAAAACCTGACGTGATCTGGGGTCAGATTCGAATTCAGCACGTCAAAGACCTTCGGAAAAGTATAGTCCGATTCTTGGTTAAAAACCCTTGTTGGCCTGTGTATTTAATTCAAGCAGTTATTAAATATTCTTAATTTCTGTCCATAGTTTGACTTATTGATTGATAATAGAAATTAATCAAATAATTATATTAATCGTGTAATAAACAAAAAAAAAATAATTGAAAATGAGCAAAAATAACAAAATAACGTACTCAATTTAACGGTTTACGATATACCCAAATAAAAGTTAAATTATTTTGTGTACTTTATTGTATTAAACTGTCGAAGTCAAATAACACAGGGTATGAATAAATCGTTTGTACTTGGCACAAGTCTGGTCATTTTCGAACTAGTTCGGTTTCCGTTAGGAAATTCTAGTTGTAAACTAGTATTTTTCCTGACTAGTTTGGGATTTCACTGCAGGGTAGAAGCAATTTTTTCGATTTAAGTTGTTGAAGAGTAATTATTATCTAAATCCCGGGTTCGTAAAAAGCGAAAAATTTAACATCCCTGGTATGTACATACATGCACTTCTGAAAGCATATGGAAAAATAATTGTTATGCCGGGCGCCTTAATTTTTTGACCATTCATAAGATCGATGAGGAAATTATCTGTCAAGAACCATTAATATGCATTTTCTTATGCATGTGCTGTAAGTCGATAAGTTGATAACTATAAAAGTATTTCGTAAGATGATAGAGCACTTTAACGCGCATTTGTAAAATCCCTTTTCTTGGGGTTATGTTCTACATGCGCCCGCTCAAAACCGTACAAAAAAGTATTATTAAGCCCCTGCTATTTTAATGGCTGTCGACTTGCAGCTGCTTTTGTCTTATTTGAGGCATTCACGCTAGAGGTTTACGCCGACAGGCTTTGCGGCGGCGGCGTGGTCAACTTCAAAAATAATCGGCGGCGGCGGCGACGCCGGCGCGTCTGTAAACGCCGGCGCTACTGCCCATAAGAGCCATGAGGCTACTAATCTTATCATGTCATCTCGTCAGCGTTAGGCATTCGCCTTGTCAATTCAGATTATAATTCTACTTATTTCATTATTAAATTAGTTTTAAATTTAAATATTGTTACTTCCTACTTGAATTAAAATTTTGAGTTCCTGGCGCTGATGGATGGGCGAACAGAAGAGGGTCTAACGCAAAGAAAGTTACTTGTGAAAATTGGGCCAGTGACAGTTAATGCATGGTCGGGCATACCACAGGTCACGCATTGTGGATCACTCTTGTTTATTCTATTTATAAGCGACTTGCCTAATTATTTTAATTTTGCATACTGCCTGATGTTTGCAGATGATGTTAAACTTTTTTCAGTTGTGCTTGATCTCTTGAAGGTTATGTTCCTCCCTATATTGGCAGACAGGAAATTGCTGGGTCTCCAGTCTTTGAAGGAAAGAAGAGATTACTTCTTCATTATATTTATTTATAAAATAATCAATGGGCACATAAATTGCGCTTATTTAACAAATTTGCTCATATTATATAATCCCCCGCGTAATTTAAGAAACTAAAGGCTATTGGTTGGTGGTCTGCATACCACAAATTATGCCAAAAATGAACCAATTGCTAGATGCATTGAATTGTGCAATACATATTCTAGTGTTATCGATTTTAACTTAAGTATTGATAGATTTAAGAGTAATTTGTTTACAATATTCAATTAGAGTATTCACTAGTCTGTAAAAAACTAGTTCTGTAGACTGAAATTAATAAATAAATAAAGAAATATACATATGTACAAACATGGTTCTCTATGTTCTCTATAGATCTGTATGTATTTAAAGAAATAAAAAAAAATTAAAATGTTAAGTTATTGGAGTAATTTATTTCGCTATTAAGAAATTTCTGATTTAACCTTATCTACCGTTTTGTTAAATTACGGGGTTCTTACGATCTTTTGCGGGTTATAGATTGAAAACTAGGGTGGTCTACTATTTTCCAACAGTTTTACCCATCAACTGTTTAACAAATGACTTATAGATGGTTAAAATTGCCACTAAAATATTAAGTGCCAAATATTCCTAAGGATAACCGAAAGTAATGAAAAATACTACTAATTCCATCAAGAAGGGGGAACTTTAACCCTGTGTAGAAGACATTGCGATGCGATGGAGCAAAACCTTTCTGGGGTTTGCCCACCACTTGTGAATGCTAGCATAGTTTTCACACAGCCACCTAGAACTTGTATACGTCTGTGGGACCCCGGAATAAAATAACTTACTTATTTAAAACCTGTTTAAAAAATATTCAACTCTTTATTAAAGAAAAAATACACAAGACCATCAATTTGTTTGTGTTTTATCTCCAATAATCGAGGAGTTAGATGCAATAAGGGCACTCCTGTTAAAACTGCTTTCTGAGATATTACCGTTAAAGTCTTTCGGTGTGTGACAACTTTCTTGTTGTTGTAGTAATATGTAAAAAGGAATATTGTTGTGGTATTGAAAAAAATGGTTATATATTCTGTAGTAGTAGTTCCTTCAAGCGATGCATTTCATGAAAATTTTGTACAAAATTCCTTAGGCGCCGAACGCCGCCGCCACCGCCGCCGCGCCGATATTTTCGTAACTCGGCGGCGGCGCGTGAGTAATGACAAAAAACGGCGTCGGCGGCGGCGTGGCTCGGCGGCGTATACCTCTAATTCACGCCACATGCATACATATGTATATACATATGTACGTACATGCATATATAAGTTGTGGGTATTAATAATTTTGAATGATTGACTGCCCAATGGTCGCACAAAAAAAAAACAAACAACGAAAATTAAGGTATTGTTAAAAAGTGCTGATACCTACTTAAGAAAAGAACTTGTTTCTCTTGTTGGACATTTCCAATTATTTTTCTGTTGTTATAAAGAGATCATAATTTATTTTGTGGTAGCTTTATCATTGGCCTACTGTCCATTTTCATAACCAACGCATGTGCCATACGCACATATGTGTATATGTGTACTAATACCGTGGATTTATTGTACTTCGGAATAAAGAAGTAGGCTTCCATTTAAGAAATGCATTGTTGCCTTTGAGCCCTCAGGCGGTCTTTTTCTCTGTTGTCGCTGGTATTGCTACTGTTGGCTTTTGTTCGCTCGATTACAATATTACTGTGCTGCTGCCGTTTTGTGTCAAAGCATTTGTTGGAGCGGTAAAGTTGAAAAACTTTAAATCATTGACATTAGGTACTTCATAGTGAATACATAAAATCGCGTTAAAGCACTCATAATTAATTTTATGTATGTAAAAAAAGGTTGTACAACACAGGAATATTGAGCGATACCACAATTCAGTAAAGCATAGTGCCTATCATAACTATACGACACTAACAGATTGACAAGTTTTGACTATTTACTTTATTCATTTAGTCAGGCTTTCAGAGGCCTCAAATATCTTGGACCGTGTTTCCTCATGTGGAATACAGTTCCACTAATGTGGAAATCGTAGAGCTTTTTGTTTTATAAATATTGACACAGAGTGCGAAGGAAGCTTTTACTTGATAAAAATCTTGATACAATTTCTTTACAAAAAATTTATCAAGAAAACACAGAATTGGGCGGTAAAAAATTTGTTTCTTTCATTTAAATATTGCATGTGTCAGCATTTGAATCTACGACACACAAAATTTTTAGCCGGCATCTATACCTATTCGGCTACGGCAGTCAAAATCTTTTTTGCTTTTAAATTTATATTTTTTATATGTGACAATGAAATCAGTTCTCTTCATATTGAAATCGTAGAGCTTTTTATTTTATAAGTATTGACACAGAATGCGATGGGAGCATTTACTAGAAAAAAAATCTGGATACGATTTCTTTACAAATAATTTATCAAGAATACACAGAATAGAACGGTTAGAGCCATTTCAACAATATTAGAGTGGACTCTGCCCATGTACACATTCGTATTCGCAAAAGATTCGTATCATTTGATGCGAATGCGAATGTGTAAAATGATGCGAATCATTCGCGTAACGAATGCGAATGCAAATATTTGCAACATCTCTGATATGTAAGTATGTATATACATATGCATATACTATTTTGTCTTTACAGAGAAAAATAAGTAAAAAGGATACTATAATCGTTTGTGCCGCATAAACAAAAAGTAACTAAGCACTTTTTAACACCCCCAAAATAGTTTGCTACTTGTATGCTGTATACCTAAACGAAATATAACCCTTGTTGATTGTTGTTCAATGACATATCGATAGCTTAGAGTGAAAAGTTGCTAAGTCCACTTTTTATGAAAACTCATATTTTGATATAGGAGGCTAAAGAAATTGAATACGCATCGTTTCGAAAAAGGAAAATTTGCTAAGTCCAAAAGAAGCACCACAAATCCGATAAGGCCAAAATAATACGACATCTTTTAACCCTTCGATTTGTGAGAAGGTCCCTAGGGACCTTTTCGTATTTCATGTGCCTATATCTTTTTGTTCAATGCATTTTTGAAAAGAATTTATACATGTATTCCAAGAATAAATTAAGCTGAATCGTT
>NW_023458557.1:62147645-62179096 GCF_013731165.1 Rhagoletis pomonella
GTCCCTAGGGACCTTGTACAATTTTAGAAGAAATAACAAGTTACTTGTCTTCATGTTTTGATTTTTTTTTCACTTGTTCTTCAAATTATTTCATTCCTAATATATATGCAGGACGTTAATTTAATCAAAAGACAACATAAATACCAAAGAAGTTGCACATGTACAGTCGAAACATCGAGCAACTCTTTGTAGGTCCCTAAGGACCTTCTCACGAATCTAACGTCATCGGCACTGTCACTCATCGGAGGGTTAATAAATATCGAATTCTTCTGATTCTTATGAAGTTTTGCTTTGCTTTAAACGCACAAAATGTTTGATTCAAAATCTTGCGAAATAGTTAAAGAAAATGGCTATAGGAAGATTTTTTCCTCTCCTGTAAAATTTTTAAAATGGGACTTAGCAACTTTACATTCTAAGCTAGCGATATGTACATTAGACTGCATCACTCCCCATACAAAAACCAAATCTGGACTGTGTTTCCATTGGAATTATAAAATCTATTATATTTCAAGACGTCCACCAAAATATTTCGGAAAAATATTAAGATTTACGTGAGTTGAACCGATTTGAAAATACCTCCAAAAATGGAGTTTTTCATGACTAAAAATAGTTTCCTAAAGCTTTTGTTTGGAAAAAATCGCCTCAAATGACAAAACGGTTTAAGCTTAAAAAATTTGCTTAAAAATATTTAAAAAAAAAAGGTAAAGAGAAATGTCAACGGAATCGTAATAACAAGGTTTGTGAAACCAAACAGCATTTTTTAACCGTTGTTTCTAACTTGATACTTAGATATTTAAAAGAAATTAGAGATAAGTACATTAGATCCATTTTTTGTTTTTTTACGACACATTTTTTCATGACGTCGCGACAACACTGCCCATAGCTTTTCGTTTTAGAGAATTTCGGCGATAAAAATTTTGCGTTGCGATTGTCGGAATTTCACTGCTGGCCTTCTTATAAAAATATACGCACCTCGTTCTTAACAGAAAATAAATGCGCTTCTTCATAAGGGCTCCTGAAAAACACTGTTGGCTTACACTCCATGAGACAAGGGATAGCCACACAGAACCATTACCGGTTTGGCCGGCTTTGAGCAAAAGGAAATTGGGCTTGCATCCCTGTTATTACAAGGCCTTGCAGATATCTCACAGATGGAGCCTTGGCAATTATCATAGCGCCAAAAAGTGGATTGTACCTACTAGACTGATCTTTTCAACACCGAAAGCAATTGGTAATTCCATATGGTAGGGCTGGCTTACCTACCAATGTACACACTAAAACCATCATTTTGTCACCTTTAAGTTCATTTAACTATTTAGTGGGATATTCATCATAAATAAGTTAAAGTCTTTAAGCTGTAGTCTGTACTGAAAACTAAAATTCATCAGGAATCTCATTCATTTCAAATTTACAGCCTCAATATATATTAGCGCAATGGAACATCATGTATGGCAGGGACAGGTATGAATCTGTGCTGGCTGTTCCACCTTTAGATGCAACTGTATCTGTTACCATAGCAGTACCCTCACTATTCGCCTATCATCTCATCACCAGTATGTATCGTCAGTATCGTTCGTAGACTGCCAAGAATATGTAAGAGAGAATACAAATTTGCAATAGAGGTAAAGGAGTTACATGAATATTTCAGCACAGGCGAAATAACCAAACAACCACAATAACTACAAGTACGAGCCATAAAAGCAACTACCACAGTAGCTACAACTGTCAACCGCAAACAATTTGACGAAGATGTACTACATATTAACGCAATTGCTTTTGAGCCGACCAAACGAAACCAAAGCAACTGTCAAGCATACAATGAAACAGACCATCGGACGCAGAGACAAGCTGGCCGGCTGAGACAGAAGTGACAGCGCTCAATTGGAATAACGATGGATGGACAGCAACGGCCAACCACACACAAATCGGCAACGCACACAAATCTTACTTGCCATTGCCATTCTTCTTTCGCTGCCATCGCATCACAAGTTGACAAGTAAATGTCAGTAGCTGAATGACAAGTTTGCCTTGCTTGTCTACACAAACATAGTTACTCGTAAATGCATATGTCTGACTCACGAACAAATGGAACCAAGTTGTAAGTATGAATGTGGGTCCATTGCGTTCATTTATGTAATGCTGTTGACGTTTTGTTGTCATCGTTAGGGACATGTCACCGTTGACAATGCAGCAGCAGATTGTTATCCTTCAATAAAGTACACAATACACAATATGCATATGTACGTATGTATGTATGCATTAGTGCGTATAAACCTTGCAACTTTCATGCGATTTTTGCGTTGCAGCTTTGCGTTGCGGTAATCTACTTAAGCGACCAATGTTAATCCATTCGACCTATGGAAATCGATCAATGTCAATGGCAATGCTGCATTTTGATTTCTCCTCTTTTTCATTTCGGATTGCAAAGGGAGAATGTGATATGGAAAGAGAAAAGGTCTTGTATATAGTATGTTGCCAGTAGCAGTAATCCGGGAAAGAGGATGTTCGGAGTGATATGATGCAAGCTGGAATTTAGGATGTGATGGTTTTCTGATGGGAACAATTGGAATTAATTTGGTCGTTCAGTGCAGCTCAGCTTTTCTTGCCTTGTGAATATTTGAGTTTTAAACCACGTACTTATTTATGCATACATACATACACAGGTAGTGCGCATGTTTGTATACTTGTACACAGTGATGGATCCAAATAAGTACTTTATTGGAAGAGTTATATATTTTTTGTAGTAATGCTAAACATTCGCATTTTTTGTTGTAGACTTACACCATTAGTTTGCACAGATTATATGGTAGATGCGAAAAAATGTTTTTTGAGAAGAGTGAGATGCATTTGTTAGCTGTACGTGCGCTCCGAGGGCCAAACATCGACTCGGGCCATCTTGTTGCAGACAAGATACGCACCCACCTCCGTGCAGCAAAAAAATGTGCGCCCAACAATGCAAAGAAAGCTCAACGTCGAAAAGCCGCAATCACAACAGACGGCTAATTTATTCGCCACTGGAATCTGCCACCTGCTCTCTAAGACCAGTATCCAACAAGCCGACATAAGCGGGCAGTGAAAACACATTTTTGGCTCATTAAGTACGGCCGCCGCGGAAGCAGTCGGCATTTCAGCGAGCTCCAAAATTTTACCAGCGAGTGGGCCCACTTACGAATCCTGTGAGAACTACCACGGCAACATAGCTACTGATCAGCAGAACGTATTTAAATGAAGGAGGTAACACTTTTCCACCTTATTGAGTACATTCGCGGATGCAGGATTTTATTTATTGGGCGATTGGGATCAACTTGTCAAATAACTTTAAATTACAGGCATCTAACCCTAATTTATTTTTCATGCAAATATAGGTTCAAGTATTTTTTATGAAGTGTGAAGTAAATTGTTTTGTGATATAATATTACTTTTCATTTTGTGAGTTTGGTGCAAGGTGTAATAAAACAATTGCATGTACTATTTAAAAAAAAAAACAAGATGTAAAGTTATACCTTGGGTTTATTAATGCAATATATACATATAAATACTTATTTCTTGCTTACAATGTTGGTAAAATGAAGGATGTAATTAAGCAACTTAACAACTTACTCAGAATTTTTATTGTAATAATTTAAATTGCAAATTCAATTTTGCGCTTTCCTTTTGCGAACCTTTCTATTATCCTTTCAGTGTCAATTTCAATATCTAAGTGTACGTGTAAAAGTGCTAGACCTATAAGTCTTTCTTCGTTCAAGGTACTACGCAACCATGTTTTTAACCGGCAAAGGGTTGGAAAAACTTCTTTCGGAAGTAGCGTTACTAGCTGGAAGTGTGACCAGAATGCGGAGAAGTTTGTTTTTAAACAATGGAAAAGCATATTCGTCGCATTTACTAAGAACTTCTGCTGCTGATTTTGGGAATGGCTTTTCGCTTTCCTTATTTCTCCATCGTTCCAACCACACTTTATACTCTCCTTCCAAATTGATACCGTCTTTTTCTAAGAAAGCTGACAAAAGCATTCTAAGAAGCTGATGAGACTCTGAATTTGATCACATTATTAATGTTAACTTTAAACAAACGATTTTATAAAATAAGAGATGCAAAATACGATGTTAGATCCATAAAAGTCTATTCATTTTCAAAGTACATATGTACACTACTACAGTCATTTAAAAATTAATAGGGACACGATATTTTGACCAGTTTCGGCTTTTTTCCATTGTTTGTCTACTGTTTACTGTAGGTAACACAGATAAATTTTGTAAAGAAAATTTAAAAAAATACTTACCATTATTGACACAGATTTCCAGGATCTACATATTTATTCTTTGCACTTCTTCACAAATATCGGAACTTTATTTGTACTTAATCGTAATGAACCGAGACTCGAATTTACACAATAGAAATATTGTACTTCGTATACTCAAGAAATGAGGTACGCCAACGATGCAGACAAGTGTGCACGCCGCACATTTACGAGAAGGCGCCTTTAGCAGTACCGCTATTTTCCTTGGCGAAATTGATAGAATCAGCTATTTGCGTGTCGTCAACAGAAATGATTTATTCTCGTACAGTAGTTATGATAATTGTGACAGTAAAATGCAGAAGGACTAGCAAAAAATTGTAGTAAAATAGTTACTGCTGATTTCTACTAGCTTGGCGTGGCTTTGTTCATCTTTATAAAATACGCTCTTATAATATAAAATTATAAAAACGGTAATGAACGGCTATGAACATGTTTTTGATTTTTATTACATTTTTCAAGTCATTAATATTTTTATGCGCGTACAAATGTCTGGTTGCATAGTTGAAAGTGAAATTTCCTACATACGTACGTGCACCGCGGAAATAGACAAAAAGTAGTATCAGAAAGTTCGATTTGATATACATACATACATCCAGAGCGATACTTATATCTTGCGATCTATTGCCGGCAATTTGGTAGTTTGACAGCTACATTTTCATTTGCACGAAAACTTCGTGGGTGTAGGTACCATTATTATTATTTTAATATAAAAGCAAAAATTGAGCTGTTTCCTGTTAAAATATTTGTAATTATGTACTGGGATGTAAAATAGCCGATTTTCTAAATTTTTAAGTGAATAAATCCGGCAAAAATACATTTTCGAAGCTATCTTACAAATGCTTATATCAAGATATAAAAAGCCCACACAAATATTGCAACTGATATAACTTATATCTAGCGACCAAAATGAGAGCTGGGCAGCAATAAATTTTATCCTGTGGAGACGGCCAGTTAAGAAGCATATTAAAAGACTGTGAAAAATTTCGAATCACCCTAATCGAAGAACTTTTGAAACGATTACCTAGTCAACTAAATACTTTTAAAAAAGCTTTGATTTTGTCACCAGAAAAGTGTGTGAATCACAAGAGGGCGAGTTTCAGGGACCTGCTAATTCACACTTTGACTTTGAAGGAAAGAAAAGCAGCGGAAACTGAATAATTTAATCTTTTAATTTTCCTATGGAATAACTTTTTTCAGAACCATTTTTGGATAATTGCTTACGGAGTGAAAACCGCAACAGGCAATAACATGTTTGGAAATATAAGTAAAGTAGCCTTCATATTATTATCCTTGCCGCACTCACATGCTTTTGTTGAGCGCGTTTTTTCCGTGATAAATTCAACAAAAACTAAGATTCGAAATAGGATGAGGTTGGAAAGCCTTAATTCAATAGTTCGAATAAAGTGTTTTATATGAAGGCTAATAGTTTCGATCGATAAAAAATATCGTTAACAAAATCTATAAAAAATGTACATAACAAGACCCATAACAATTCCGATAACCAAATCGATCAAAAATATCGATAAAAAAACCGATAAAAATATCGATAAGTTACAAGAATCCCGAAAATCTCTAAAATCCTGAAAATTTCTAAATAGTTCCCAGATTGGGTATGTGTCTCTATCTATATCCTTTTCTCTATAATTACCTTTATTTTAATCTTTCTTCCTCTATCTTCATCTTTACTTTTATCGGTATCCTCGTTCTCATCTTTTTCTTTGTATTTATCGTTGTTTTTACCTCTATGTATATCATTTTCTTCATCTAAATATTCTCCTTCACCTTTGCCCTTATATAAGTAAAGTGTTTAAATTTACTTTGATCTTAATTTTTGCCTTTATCTTTACGCATCCTTGTTTTTGTTTTTATTTCTACCTTTGCCTTTATGCTTTTCTTTATCTATGTACGTACTCACCTTTACTTTCATTCTTGTATTGGTCTTTTTCTAAGTGTTATTCTTAAACCTTTTATTTGCAAGTTTTTGTTAAATTAATCCATATGCATACACTCAAGAAATACTTGTTTCAGCCCCAACAATTTCCGTGTGCAATTTTCATTGCACCAATTCCGTGTGCAATTTCCTTTGAATTGCCAATTTGCTACCAACCAAACATAGCCGCTAAAGAAGTTTCACTTACAAAAAAAAATGTTTCCAGTGGGATTCGAACCCACGACTTCCCGGCTTGCGGCATCCGCAATCCTGTAGCTGACACAGGGTGAACTAATTAAAGTTACCATATTATTTATATTGCCGAGTAAATTTTTTTCTTCATATGGATAGCTCTGTTCTCTCTCATCTTAACAAACAGCTGTTTCTAAGATGTCTATGATTGACACAACTTAAAAATCTATTCTAAACTTATAATTTGATAGTAACAAGAATGAGTTTTAACTTACGACTATGACTATGGGCCTTATGAGTTTAATAGCAATTATTATGTATTTTTAAGTCTATTTATAAAAACGTAGTATATCAAAAACTGTTTTATTTGATTTTTTAAGGCCCAATCTCTTTTCGCCCGCTGATTGCCGCCAATGAGTTGGTAAGCACTTCTGTATTTTTTATGTAGTGAGCACATTGACTGATCGATTTATGCGACCCATCAATATAACAACGTGATTACAATCAATTTGCGATTGAAGCATAAGTAAAAGAGGGATTTTTTTTTATTTTATTATTGCTAGCTTGGAGGTGTTTTTAAGAGCAACTTAATTGAAGTATGAAAATGTAACTAGCGCGATGGTGTCGAACCAGCACGCCAATGGCATACTAAAATAGAAAAAATCATTAATTTTATGGCTTAACACAATTGTTGCCATTCTTTAGTGGTCAGCGCTTTTTATGGGCCATAACTTGTATTGTCGCAGGAGGAAAATTACTATATGTATGTACGAATATATATTGCAAGTGAAGAAAGTTTTTATAAAATAGTTGGTTAACAAAACGCAATCAACAGAGCACCCCAGTGAATTATTATGGAGTATTAATCACGCAAAAATTATGTTTTGAATACTGATGAGTTGGGCCAATGAATTTCAGATGGCATCAGTAATATGCGCTTGCCCCATATATACTAACAAAAAAACAGGGTGGGCTTTAGTAGTCAGCCGCACCTTGTGTTTTAAGAAAACCAGGTGGAATTAACAAATGAAACTTGGTCAGGATGTTAAGGGAGTTATCCTCTAAAACATGTATAACTAAAAAATATAAATAATATCATTGTTTATAAGTTATTTGTTGTTAAAATTTCTTAAGTCGTTCCACTTGGTTTCCTTAACAAAAAAGCATTTGTGCATACTTTTATATATATAAATGCACATAACACTGTACTTAATACTTTACACACTTTTCTTTTATTTTATCTTGTATATAAATCACTTTAATTAAACTTTTATCGACTTGTAAATTACATTGAATTTCATGCATATTTACAATAACACATGATTGCAAACTGACACATAACATGTGTTGCCATATTGTGCAAAACAATACATACAAAGAATGCAATGATTAAAAGGGAATACAGGGGAAATCAATACAAAAGAAAATGTTCAGCTCCTTTTCTTCGCAAAACAGAAAGGAGAATTCTATTGCCTGAGGGTTATAATCCCTAAGTGCGGCCGAAGGCCGCCTACGCAGAAAGGTGTTCTCTGCAAAAGGTGTTCAGCTCCTTTTCTTCGCAACACAGAAAGGAGAATTCTACTGCCTGAGGGTTATAATCCCTAAGTGCGGCCGAAGGCCGCCTACGCAGAAAGGTGTTCTCTGCAAAAGGTGTTCAGCTCCTTTTCTTCGCAAAACAGAAAGGAGAATTCTACTGCCTGAGGGTTATAATCCCTAAGTGCGGCCGAAGGCCGCCTACGCAGAAAGGTTTTCTCTGCAAAAGGTGTTCAGCCCCCCCTTCTTCGGCAACACAGAAATAATAATTCTACTAAGTAAAAATTCCGAATTAAAAATCCGCTTTTATTATTCAAAATTCCAGTCTGGTAGCATTAAGTTGTATGTTATTTTGCTATCTTATTCATCGTTTATATGAAAACTTTAACCATAAATTATATAAGAACTATAGGGTTGCTAGAAAAAAGGGGGGTAGTTTTGAAATCAGGGGTCCTATTCTACCCCCCCCTCATCCCCCCTTTTTCTAGAATTTGCCGTCCGTCTACTAAAATTTTCCCAAAAAACACACTAGGGGTATTCTCTGAGTTTTGCAACGCCCTTGCTCGGTCCACGGTTTGCAAAGTTGTGTCATATGAAAACCGGTTTTACCGTGCGATCGGTGCACCGGACAACGGCTTTGCAAGACTCAGAGAATAACCCTATTCTTTCGCGAAGGACAAATACAAATGCAAATTGATTTCTGAAACAAAAAAAGGTTTGAAAATATGCAAAAATATGCAAGAGCAGCTGCAACATGGAACGCGAGCATACTTATTTATTTTATATAAAAAACCGTTTACCTATTCATACATATAAATATGTATATATTTGACGTATCTGTATTTATATATGCATACGTACATATCCTATTTACAAAAACTTTGCATTACATTTTATTATATTACACAGCGCCTACCAGCTTAACCTTAGTTGGCACTGCTCTTCTTCCCTATCTCACCCTCTACCATATTGATTGATTGATGTATGTACTGTTTTTTGCACTTTGCTTGACTGATATATTGACGGGCCTTACAAACGCTATCAGCCCAAGCAATCAGTCTGGCAAGCAGGTCGGTCGCTCAGCTTCGCCCGCCCATTTGACTGCGTTATTGATGTTTATTTGTTGTTATCTTTTTTTAAATAATATTTTGTGCTTGTCCTGTCTTCAAACTTGGCGTTTGAAGCAGTGACATCACATTAGTGAGGCGTTCTCGCACTGGTTGCTTGTGAAGCATGACGTGCCCAGTGTTGCCACTTTGTGAGTAATTCCTCAAAACGTGAGGAATTTCGGGTGCGCTTCAGTCTTTTTTGAGGATTTTTATTTTGAGAAATTTTCTCTCGATATATTTGCAGATAACAAATGCAGCCATGTTTTACTCAAGAGAGTTATTAAATCACTCTGGAAATTTTTGAACCAAAGGGTTTCCGAAGTTTTATAAAGAGCAAAATAACCACACAAGTGGCTTGTCAAACATTCTTCAAACCTACATTTTCCATTTCGTTATACACCATGCAAACATGACTCGTTCAAGCAAAGAATTTAGTTTTCTTCCGGCTCACTATGTAAAAGAGTTAAGTTTTCTTCTAGTTTTCTCTCTTGCGTCCTCATTCGGTGAAAATTCCGTTGCGAATGAGGCGATTTTACCATACACACGTAAGTGGTTTGATCAAACGTCAACATGGCGGCCAGAAGAACAAAAAACTTTGATCTTTGTTTGCTTGTCAAACCTTCAAACACCCCCATACACAAAATAAATAGCTTTAAGGAAAGGGATATTTCGCTTGGTTTGTCAAGCCGCTCGTGTGGTGTTTTTCGCTGTTAAGCACACCTGTATTTGCTGCTAAATATTCAAAATGTTATCGATAATTTTTTTCATTCTATCGTTATATTCTCAACTTATTTCAAACTTTCAAAATCACGGTAACGAATGGAGAGAACACGCATTGTTCGATCATAAGGATATTCATATTGATTCTTCATTAGATCCAGAAAATTATAGGAAAAAAGTTTTTGAATTAAAAGGTTCTTCAGGCTCATATAAGTTTACCAATTAAAAAAAATATATATCTGCATTACTAAAAAAGTCCTTTTCTAACGCTTCAGTAGAACGTATATTTAGTAGTTCAAAAATGTGTAGGACTGACTTGAGGACCAGATTGAGCACTGATATAGTTGCAGCAATATTATATATAAACCAAGGCATAAAAAATAACGGTGATACTTTGTGTGAACCGCAAGAACAAATATACCAATTGAATTGGAGAATGTAATTAATTTTTATACGAAGTACCTATAAATAGTATACAGTACACAATGCTATTAATTCTGTAATAAGAAAATTTTGAGTAATTCGTTCGGATTTTGAGGATGTTTCGTTTGTTTTTGAGGAATTTGGTAATTATTTTGTGGCAACACTGGACGTGCCAGGCTTGCGAGACACGCCATGCTATTTCCAAGGCAGCAGTGTCGCCTTTAGCACAGTGGCCAGGCAGAAGTGAAAAACAATTAAAATAAAATAATCGCTTATCGTATGGCGACGTTAGCGCAGATCTACACTTGGTCGCACTGCGAAAACAACGTCTCTGATATTATCCTCTTATACAAATTTCAGGGCATCTTGGTCTTACTTCCATATCATTTCTTATAGATTTTATAGTGTGTCTGTCATAAAAGAGTAGCTGTTATTCAAGATATTATTGGCGTTTATAAAGTAGGTCCACTTGCAGACTTTAGTGCCCGCCAATACGCTTATTGCATTAATCGATGCTGTTGCGATGGCGTTTATTTAAAATCTGGTTGAAACAAGGGAGCCATAGCTGCTTCTTTCTTTTTAATAAATTTTTTAGGCGAAAAATAAGAATATTATACATTTTTGGAAAATGGGCTTAGCCATGCCGCTCCAACAATTTCTCCCAAACTTGGCAAAGTTGTTGGCCTTAGTACAATATACCAAACGACTGAAAATTTCTAAAATCGGACAATAACCACGCTCACATCCCATAGAACGGTAATTCAAACACTGAAGCTAATTTAAATACTGAAGCTAATTTATTCAAATAACTCTGTAGCAAAAAATACGTTTACGATAAAAATTTGGAAAAATGGGCGTGGCCCCGCCTACTTATGACCACATATGTACATATATGTTTGTATCTCAGTAACCGTTCGATCAATTTGTACCAAAGTCAGTATGGTTATTGTGCTTGCCACGTAAAAGCAAAACATTGAAAATTATTGAAATCGGACTAAAATTACACCCACTTTTCATATAAGGGTAAATTTCAGAAATGCTTGCAACTTCGATATTTCTAAATTTAAGGACGCTAATTTACTCAAAATTTATACTAACCACAATCTCTTAAAAAGAAGTAACATTATTATGGAATTTTGGAAAATGGGCGTGATACCGCCCACATATAACTACATACGTTTTTCTCATTGTCTCTAACTGAACGTTCTGTCGAAGATGTTTGAAATAGGGGTGCTCACCACGTAGCGGTAGTTTTCGGAAAGGTGAAAAAACTATATTGAATACTTGCCACGGGTATTTACATGTTTTTACAAGCTTTTATTTATTTATTTTTGTAGAGGGTGCCGCTCATTTTCTTCCATATTAATAAATCGTCGAATATATTTGGTATAGAAGAAATTGAGTTTGTATGGCTGGTGGTCGTGGTAGCAGGCTGAGTTAGACCATTTTTCAGATTTGAATATTTCTGCTTAAAACTAAGCTGCAAACCTCATGTTCTTAAAATCTGATAACATTCACCTGCCATGTTTGCCTCCAGGTGTAGTGGGGGTGGCAGCTTACCAAACTATGCGATACTTACCTATTCAAATTAAGAAAAATCGTATCACAATTAGTACTTTTTGCCATACAAATTTTACATTGTGCTCTTCAAGTGTGCCTCGGCATCTAAGTCAGCGTCGATACATTTTACGTTGAGTGAAGATCACTGCGTGCCCAAGGATCATATCAAACCCTTCTTGGCGTGCACTGTTCAGAGCGTCTAATATATCTGAGCATAACAGTCTCTGAACCCCTGCGGTTTTACTTTCAACCAGACTAGAGCTCCATAAGTTATAATAGGTCAAATGATTGCTTTGTACATACTATGGCTGTCGATTAATACCCAACAAGGTAGTGTCCGTAACGGGCATTCGGCGGATGGCTTGGCGATCTAAGACCATGTAAAACAGATAAAACGCATTGAGAGTTTCAATTAGTTTTTGGGAATATGGGATACTGTAAATACCCCGTTGTAATAAGGTCATCATGCCTTCTTTAGGACGACTGTCAAACTGCGAACTGCTCATATTATTTGTGATTTAGTTACGTTGTTTTACAATATTTTTTATGAGAAATTGCCGTTATTCAAGGTTTTCTACAAACTGTGGAATTTGCGGGGAACTGGTATTGAACCAGAGTAAAATCGTGGTGGTGATGGATGGCACGCTATGGCAACCAAGTTGGTTAACCATAACGAGGCTGAGGCGGCAATGCAAATATTTATCAGCAAAAGCGTGGAATTGTTTTTTTTAATTTTATCCTTTTTATTTGAATTTTTTATTGTGTAACGTTCAACAGCAGCACGATTTTATTGCCAGTATATATGTATAAACCGCAAAGCAGAATCCCAGCAAAAAACACGATTATCACAGGAACGAAAGTAGAAACGAGCTAGGCGATGGGAATCGCTTACCCTTTCGCTTCAAGAAGGCCTTATTTTAACATGGGCATGTCATTGGAGGTAAGCCCTTACCCGCAGCATTACCTTCAAACGAAGGGAGAACGCATGGATAAACAGAACCCAGAGAAGCGAACAAAGAATGCCTTACAGAGAAACTAATGTAGAATGCCTAGATAAGTACATACTTATTTATATAAAATTGAATTCCCTGAAATGAAGCAAAGAAGCGAAACAAATAAAATGTTGGAGGACATTCTACTTTGCATTCCCTGAATTAAGTAAAGAGGCGAAACAAATGAAATATTGTAGGACATTATACTTTGCTTTCCCGGAAAATGAAGCAAAGAAACGAATTAAAAAGGAAATATTATAGGACATTCTACTTTGCATTCCCCGAAATGAAACAAAGAAGCGAAATAAATAAAATATTGTAGGACATTCTACTTTGCAATACTAGCAATGCATAAAAGAAGCGAAAAAATTCGAAGGCATTATAACGCTATGCCTTCTAGAACACGTTACCACTAAAAGCGATTACCCATTTTTTGCTGGGATTGCTCATCCACACTCTCCTTTCTGAGTGCATAGAAATTTCGAATGTTCGGCTTGTGCGCTTACATGCATGACGAATTGTGGCGTTGCACGAAGTGTAAATATGCGATGAGGCGGTGAACAGTTGACGGCAGAAGTGATTACAAACGGCTGCTGACAACAAATAACCGCGAGCTGGAGCAACGGCGCGCTCTTGTTTATGCCACACACGACTTATTTGTCATTTGCAAATGGCAACAACTAGAAATGCACTGTTGATACTCGTATTGCTGCGCTGCTGCCTATGATAAAAATGAAGTGGCGACATTGCTTGGATGGTGCAGGGAATTTTCGTATGTACATGCGGCATGCATTTATAATGCAACTGCCATTACAATGGTAGCGAGATATCTCCCTCCTGTTTTACGAATACAAACATCCAGCTTTGATTATGTTTAACACATTCTTTCTGATGCACTGGTGGTGTGTTTACCTTGACTTCGCGACTGTTGCGTCTCGTAGAAATCGCGGTTGAACGCCTGAATAAGCTGCTTCCATTGCCAGCTACAGGTATTTAGAACAGTCGTTCCAGTTATTGAAGAAAAGGTTTCCACTCGCAATTCCGCCTCAGTAACATATATGTATGAACATGTGTATGTATTAGAGGTTTACGCCGACAGGCTTTGCGGCGGCGGCGTGGTCAACTTCAAAAATAATCGGTGGCGGCGGCGACGCCGGCGCGTCTGTAAAGGCCGGCGCTACTGCCCATAAGAGCCATGAGGCTACTAATCTTATCATGTCATCTCGTCAACGTTGGGCATTCGCCTTGTCAATTCAGATTATAATTCTACTTATTTCCTTATTAAATTAGTTTTAAACTTAAATATTGTTACTTCCTACTTGAATTAAAATTTTGAGTGCTTGGCGCTGATGGATAGGCGAACCGAAGAGGGTCTAACGCAAAGAAAGTTACTTGTGCAAATTGGGGCAACAACATCTCAAGTGACAGTTAATGCATGGTCGGGCATACCACAGGTCACGCATTGTGGACCACTGTTGCTTATTCTATTTATAAACGACTTGCCTAACTGTTTTAATTTTGCAAACTGCCTGATGTTTGCAGATGATGTTAAACTTTTTTCAGTTGTGCGTGATCTCTCAGATTGTAATCGTCTTTAGCTCGATCTAGATGAATTTCAGCAGTGGTGTACATTAAACTGTTTGAACCTAAATATAGGTAGATGTTGCGTAGTTACGTTCTCGAGGCAGTCTAGTAGTGATATACCTTTTGACTATAAATTAGATGGTTGCGTTATAAAGCGGAGCACTGAAATAAAAGATTTGGGCATTATTTTTGACTCCAAACTCGCGTTTACAAAACACGTTGACTATATTGTATCTAAATCGTTCTCAATGATAGGCTTTATTAGGCGAAATACTCAAGAGTTCAGAGATCCAGTAACTTTAAAATCCTTTAGTAAGAAGCCGTCTGGAATACTGTTCTATAATATGGAGTCCATATTATGAAGTGGACTCGATCAAAATAGAAAGAGTTCAAAAGATGTTCACCAAATTCGCTATTTGCAAGTTGCCCTGGAAAGGTTATGTTCCTCCCTATATTGGCAGACAGAAATTGCTGGGTCTCCAGTCTTTGAAGGAAAGAAGAGATTACTTCTTCATTACATTTATTTATAAAATAATCAATGGGCACACAAATGGCGCTTATTTAACAGATTTGCTCATATTATATAATCCCCCGCGTAATTTAAGAAACAAAAGGCTATTGGTTGATGCTCTGCATACCACGAATTATGCCAAAAATGAACCAATTGCTAGATCATTGAATTGTGCAATACATACTCTAGTGTTATCGATTTTAACTTAAGTATTGATAGATTTAAGAATAATTTGTTGACAATATTCACCTAGAGTCCTCACTAGTCTGTAAGAAACTAGTTCTGTAGACTGAAATTAAAAAAATAAATAAAGAAATATACTACATACATACATGGTTCTCTATGTTCTCTATAGATCCGTATGTACTATTTAAATTTAAAGAAATAAAGAAAAATTTAAAGCTAAGTTATTGGAGTAATTTATTTCGCTATTAATAAACTTCTGAAATAACGTTATCTTCCGTTATGTTAAATTAAGGGGTTCTTACGATTTTTTGCGGGTTATAGATTAAAAACTAGGGTGGTCTACTATTTTCCGGGGGTTTTATCCATCAACTCCCAGCAAAACAGGCCTGGTTAAAATTTCCACTAAAATTTTAAGTGCCAAATTTTCCGAGGGTAAACAAAAGTAATGAAAAATACTACTAATTTCCATCAAGAAGGGGGAACTTTAACCCTGTGTAGAAAACATTGCGATGCGATGGAGCAAAACCTTTCTGGGGTTTGCCCACCACTTGTGAATGCTAACTTAGTTTTCACACAGCCACATAGAACTTGTATACGTCTGTGGGACCACGGAATAAAATAACTTACTTATTTAAAATCTGTTTAAAAAATATTCAACTCTTTATTAAAGAAAAAATACACAAGAAGATCAATTTGTTTTTGTTTTATCTCCAATAATCGAGGAGTTAGATGCAATAAGGGCACTTCTGTTAAAACTGCTTTCTGAGATATTATCGTTAAAGTCTTTTGGTGTGTGACAACTTTCTTTTTGTTGTAGTAATCTGTAAAAAAAGGAATATTGTTGTGGTATTGAAAAAAATTGTTATATATTCTGTAGTAGTAGTTCCTTCAAGCGATGCGTTTCATGAAAACTTTGTACAAAATTCCTTAGGCGCCGAACGCCGCCGCCGCGCCGATATTTTCGTAACTCGGCGGCGGCGCGTGAGTAATGACAAAAAACGGCGGCGGCGGCGTATACCTCTAGTATGTATGAACATGTGTATGTATATCATTAACTTTATTTGCTGACCTCGTAGGCAACATTGTCTATTTGCTTACCAAAAAAGATTTAAAAAGTAAACAGCCATACTTAAGGTAAATAGATTAAGAGATTTTGTAGTTCGTTCTTATTATCACAATTTGCTGGTAATTCCTTGTGTAAACGTAAGCATGGTGAAGTGTAAACGTTGATAATTGATTCATCAGAAACTTGACACTAACATATTAATCAATCGAAACGCTTGCGTACTTAGGGCCGTTTTCTGAAGTAACCTTTAACTTTAAAGCTCACTTTATATTTAAAGGTTGGAATAAAAATAAAGCCATGTCTAAAGTTAAGCATTTCTATTATCGGTTTTTGACGTAAGTATGTTTCTTTGTTGTAAATCAATTTAAAACCAATAATAATATGCTTTACTTTAGATACAGTCAAAAATTGTAATGCAACCTCTAAATATAAAGTGAGCTTTAAAGTTACAGGTTACTTGAGAAAACGGCCCTTAGAATGATAAACAAGGAGATAAACAAAGTATGCAGCAAATACAGGCTTGTCCACATATATATGTACATACATGTATGCACGTTACTTTACTTTTTCAAGAACGGTTTATTTCGACACAGGCAGCGATCTCTGTTTTTTTTTGTCAAAAAAAGTTAGAGATTTAGACATTAACGAAAATTAAATATGCAGAACTGAAAACAAACAAAACCCTGCTTGTCGATTGGTTTTCAGTACTATAAATATTGATTTTGTAAATATTTGTATACTACTGAGCAGTAAGTCCACTGATTTCTTCACAAGGGCCATTGCTTAAAAATATAGTTTACACGACCAGCTTTGGGTTCTCACACCAACCTTGTCTTCTTCTTCTTTATTGACGAAAACAGCACGCCAGCCGTTTCTCTTCTGTGCCAACTGACGCCAATTGGAAATGCCAAATGAAGCCAAGTCCTTCTCCACCTGGTCTTTCCAACGCAGAGGAGGCCTTCCTTTTCCTCTGTTATCAGCATCGCGTGTCGCGACCACGTTGAATACTTTCAGAGCTGGAGCGTTCCTATGCATTCGTACAACATGACCTAGCCAGCGCAGTTTCTAGATTTTAATTCGCTGCATTATGTCAATGACGTTGTAAAGCTCATGCAGCTCATCGTTAAATCGTCTGTGGTATTCTGTAATGCGTAAAGGCCCGTAAATCCTTCGCAGAATCTTTCTTTCGAAAACTCCAAGAGTTGCTTCATCTGATGTTTTCATTTTTCATACCCCCGCGCAATACACCAGCACGAGCATGATGAGTGACTTATAGAGTGTGATTTTTATACGATGAGAGAGAACTTTACTTCTCAACTGTCTACTCAGTCAAAAGTAGCACTTGTTGGCAAGTGATTCTCCGTTTGGTTTCAAGGTTGGTTCCCAAATAAACGAGTCGTCTACTTTTTCAAACTTCTAACTACCAAAAGAGACGTGGGGGCCAATACGCTTATGCGCTGACTGTTTTTGTGATGACAGGAGATACTTCGTTTTGTCCTCGTACACTACCAGACCCGTTCGCGTTGGTTCTCCATCTAGTCTTGTACGATCTTGTAAAGTACTGTGCCTGACCGGTTCAGTTCTACCGCCCTTATAATCTTCTCCAACATCAGAAAGAAAAAAATCACACGAAAGGGAGTCCCCTTGTCTGAAACCTCGTTTGGTATAAAAGGTTCACAGTTGATTTTCCAGGTCTAAAGCCACACTGGTAAGACCCAATGAGTATGTTGACGGTGGGCTTCAGTCTTTCACACTCTCGATAAGACCTTGTTATCTATGCTTAGGAGCTGATCCCGCGGTAGTTGGCGCGAATGGCGGCGTCGCCTTTCTTGTGGATTGGGCAGAGCTCACTTAATTCCAGTCGTCGGGCAACCACCTTATCAGCTCCTCGCCGCCGTGCTTGAATAGCTCGGTCGTCAGCTTGAGCAGCTTTGAGCCGCATAATCGCTATTCGTACCTCGTTATAGTCGGGCAGTGGGACACCGACTCCATTTAAAACCGACTGCGGGCTAGGGTTCCTCTTCACCTCTAATTTCAGTGCTGCAGCCATTTTTCCTTTTGTTTTTTCGGGCTCGCTGAATTCCCTTCGGTACTTAATGAGCGGGAAATGTGGTCCCACTTTTCGCGTATGTCGGTTTGTTGAAGAGTGCTCTAAGAGCGCAGGTGTGGGAGTAAAGTTGCGATTGCAGTATTCCGACGTTAAGATTTCTTTGTAGTGTTGGGCGCCCATTTTTTGCCGAAGTTCGAGTCGATGTTTGACCCTCGGAGTGTACGTACGTCTAAAACACTACGAGCGTGCCTTCCGCCTATCACAGCATCATCGATACGGTTTCTCGTTATTCGATCTGAAGAAAGCTATGTAGCTTGATGGATCTTTTTAGCTAGAACCCATGTTTCTGGGTCCGGCGAAGTCGATCAGCCTCAGTCCGTTAACGTTTCGTCGTGGAGGCTGAATTTCCCGACAGTGGCACCAAAGATCCCTTGCTTGCCCGCCTTGGCCAAGCATGATTTTAATATCGTGTCGGTGGCGGCGCCCATATGTACGGTGCAAGCGCTCATAGAAAATATCCTTGAACGCCTCGTCCCTCTCTACCGTCGGGGCATGGGTGCAAATAAGCGAGATGCGGATTTTCCACTAGAGTGAACGCCGGTCTCTCTCCCACCACAAATCTAACACCGAATTGCGCTCCTTTACGTTGCAACTATAGCAAACGCCGCAAGGCTCCGCGCTTACCTTCCTCCCCCCGTCCATCGCATTTCATGGATGGCAGTGACGTCAGCCTTTATTTTCCTTAGGGCATCAACCAGCCGGGCAGAGGCACCATCCCGATTAAGGGTTCGGATATTCCAAGTGCGTACCCTCAAATCATAGTCCTTTATACGTTTGCCGTGGTCGTCTTCAAAAGAATGGGGTCTCATCCGAGGCTTTTTTTCTTTTTCATTGGGCGGTGTCTTAACGCAGCTGGAACCAAAACTCATCCGCGGGAGGTTTTACGCCTTATCATTTTCCCATCCAAACGAGTGTTTGGTCGCTACCCATAGAAGTTTGTATACTATACTATAACCGAAAAATGTAACTATAACCAAATCATGTGTTGAGAAAAACATATTTAGTTGACGTAACTTAACTCTTTTCACAGGATTGCCAATTTTAAGTTTGAGTTCTCTATAAACTATATTTGGCCACAATGATAGACAATGATAGGGAGTATACAGATAAGTATTTTTGCAATATTCAAATTTGTAGGTTAAACGTATTCTCCGTCAATAAGTACATAATTTATCTTAGTTTTTGCGCCAGTTCTTTAGTTACAGACAGCAAATCCAAATCCTACATTAGGAAAAGCCAAACAAAAATCAAAAACGATGTAATGCGTCAGATGGCAATTGATCCTAGAATCTTTTGTAACTGGAAAATTTTTTTACCAAAAATTGTTACCACTTCTTGTAACCGAAATTCTAGGTACCTTGGTAACGTTTTAATTTATTCAGCAATTTAGATATGAAGTTTCGTAAAAATTCTGGTTTTGCATATTTTACAAGGCAGTCATTTGTTACCTGCTTATCAGATGGTAACAAAATTTACCGGTTACAAATTGACAGGAACTTTATTTACGGTTTAAAAATTGCCAGAAACTTATATTACCGGTACAAAATTTTTTATACCAACGCAGAATAAATAGGCCTGTAAATGTTTTTCCCAATGTGATTTAATCTTTTTCATTCTAAATAAATTGTATAAGTATTTCCCGTAATATCCCAGAATATCACTTGTTTCACAAAGAGATTAAAAAAAATATTTTCATACTAATAAAAGAAAATTTGCTGTCTCTGAATTCAGAAAATCTGGCGCTGCACGTGCCATCCCTCTTTCAATTTAATAAGCCCCAAAGTAATCATATGACTGAAATTATGTATGTCTAATCCATAAATTAAAATTATCAGATATGTACAAATGTGCTTAAATTTTTATACATGGACATATATCTACATATATTTGTTCATAGGCGTGCAAGCGGGAAGCAGTAATAAAATTCCAAAAATAAAACTGAACTAAAATTTCACGAAAAATATTATTAACAGCAAAACAAAACGACAAAAATATGAAAGCCTTAAGCAAAACAGGGAACGTTTTACGTTTTATGTCTGTAATGTAGAAATTTATTTTATAGTCTTTATCGTAATTACACACAAATTTGTAAAGTAATAAATTCGGCGCTTCCTTCTACGAAGTCGTAAAAAATATGATTTCATAAAAACACCAGAGACGGGAAAGGCACAGATATGCATACATATGTACATACATACACACGTACATACATACATATGTATATGGGGAATTCTTTTTCAAACCCGACCTGGCCATTTTTGTTGTAGAGAAAAAAATGTTTTGAGCGCTTAAAAAAATGTGTCATGAGCATGGAACTGATTTTATGGATATTGTCTTTTTTCTCCTAAAGAGATAGAGTATATTCGATTAAGAATGTTCATGATTTAGCCCTACCTGATTCCATATATCCACATTTGATATTACATCTTTTTTGCGTTTTTTAAGATGTTTGCCTTTTTTTGCCTTTTCTACCTTTAATTGTAAAGGGCAAGGAATAAGCCCGTATTCCTGATAGCGTTCCATATTTAACTTAGGCGCAACACTCACGTTGAGTGCACGTTTAGTACATTCAAGGCTTTTATTCGCGAAAATTGAATGAAAATTCTGCCAGAAAACTTCAAAATGCATCTTGTGATTCAATGTTACTACAAGTATTGATATTAAACTTGTGTGAGTTAAAAACTCGAAAAAAGAAAATAATCAAAGTAAAAATTTTTCATAATGAAACTACTAGTTAATAGCTTTTCTCTTTTTACTTGTAAAATAAACAATTCTAAAATAAATGTATTTTTTGATTATTTTTCGGGGTTTTGTCTTTTTAGTGCCTTATTTTGCCTTTTTTGCGATTTCTAGTGCCTTTTCATAGCTATTTTATTTTGCCTTTTCTAGCCTATTTTGTTATTTTATTTTTCCGTTTTTTATAGGTTTTTAGGTCCTGAGTGTAGTTGTTGTTGCCATCTGGCCTTGTGTGAAGAACCATTTCCTAACCTCAAAATAACTATCTAAAGAGAGACTGGTCGCCAAAAAATGCAGTTTTTTTCTCAAAAATGTTCGAAAATATAAAATATTCAAATAGACTTAATCAAATCACTGTTTGGGTCGCGGGATAAGTATTTTTTAATCTAGACCGATTTATTCGGAATTCTGTATACACTCAGAAAAAAGTTAGCTAAAAATATTTCCCTCAACACTTGATATGGTTACTTTAACTAAATAACCAAATTTTGTGTTGAGGTAAATTAATTTAGCTGACATTTTCCTGGGTGTAGGGGGTTTCCGAGGTCGCTGATAACGAATACTGAGTCAGGTTTAAATTTCAAGATGGCGGACGGTATTTTTTATTTTTTTGGATCGATTTCTACAAAAAGTTTGAAAAAGTATTCTCCATTTACATGCATATGAATATAAGATACACACCCATTTACATGCACATGAATATATATACATACATATGTATGTTTGTACATTTATTATATCAAAGGGTATGTGATGTAGTTGGTTGCATATTGCTCTGTCATATGCCCCAAGTTGATATGCCGCCACAGCAGTGTTGGCGATGAATGCGTGTAATAGCCGGCGACTGTTATATGTGAAGCGAGTGACAGCGATTTGTAATGGCTTACAAGCGCACACATATGCACATAAAGGCAGTGGGTAATCAAATACGGAGGGCGGGCGTACGGTCACACTTCATTGGAAGTGGCAACAATGGTGTTAGCGGCAGTCAGTCACGCGTGAGTGCGACACGTCTCCGCCTCCGAAAATTTAAACATTAGAAAAAATGCATTGTATTCTCAAAATCAACAAAATGGTTTGTTAACTGCACACACATGCGCTTAAGTTACTCCTAGTAAGTATGCATCACGATTATCTGGCATTTAATGGAACTTACATACATATCTACTCCTCGTTTTCATCAGCGTCTTGGATCGCTGCGCTCGTACGTGAGCCATTAAAACACGTGGCATATTTTATTTTCCTTATCTTTATTTTCATTATTACTTATGACAACATGGCTTGGTATTATTTTTAATAGTTTATTTTTCTTGTCTCTAAATACCCCAGCATGCTCTCTCTCCCCTACCGTTTTTTCGGTGAAAAGTAGCATTTTGTATGTTTATGCATTTCTTACTTCCTCATAAATATTTATGACCGTTTCTTTAGAGATTTTGATTTCTTTTTTCTGGTAATAACATGTAATTTTGTGGAAATGTTTTGAATTATTAATTACTTGAGCATAAATTTAATAGTATTTAGTGGGAAATAAGAAACGTGAGACCTGATTGTAGATGAGTAGGAAAATTATTTTATAGCTATGCACATATGTATGTATGTACATACATAGCGTAATGTTGCCAACTAAACTCTTTACCTTACTATGTAGTCTATGCATGAGAGCTTCAGTACCCCAAACGAACTTGGAGCCAAGAATTTCATTTCATTCATTTATTGTGCAATAACCAATATTGCAGCGTGTTAATGTCTCTTAAAAATTATATGGGTGCCAAATTGAGTCAATGTGTTAATTTACAAAGGTTTATGAAGTTGAAATACTTTAGCAAAACTTTAATATTTGTATGGTGGATTTTTGTGCTTTTAACTATAATATATATCGTCGCTACACACGAATAAAGGCGCGCTAGTGTTTTGACGGCGAAAAAAATTTTGCGAAAAAGATGCTTATGAATAACTTCGGCGAATTATGTTAAGAGTCTTCGACGCTGAAATTTTTTATGCGTCTTTTTTCGCCGTCAACTTTTGAGCTCGCGCCTTTATTCGTGGCTAGTGACGATATACATATATAAAAAATGCATGCAAATTTTGCCAAAGAACCACCGAAAAACGCGTGAATTTGGATTTTTTTTATTATTGACTCAATTTTGCATCTAAGTGTAAGATATGTAATAGGGTAACGCAACGTTATAACATTGTTATTGTAACATATGTCTTGCTAGTAGATTATTAAAAGGAAGCTTGGAAGAAGATCAATCAGACTCTAAATAATGAAAATAAGCATCGAATTGAGATAGCACCCTCCTTAAGGAAGTATTCATGCCATAGACAGTTTTGGCTAAACCAACATAAAACAATTCATTACAGCGAAGAATACGTCGAGGATCATTAAACCCAATTTTCATAAGAATGTACGTACCATCATAAAAACATTACAAGGTAAATTCATTCTCTCAATTCGTCGGCTTACGGTTGCCAGACGTACTTATTTTATCAGTACAGCACTAATTTTTCAACTCTTGTACTGATTTTATTAATTTCTTCAATCAGTACGCTAATGTCCTGATTTTTCAAAATTTGTACTGATTTGTACTGAATTTTCAGTTCGAACAAAATACTTTATGATTTTCTTAAGGTTTTTACATAACGTTGCACCTTGCTTAAACTGCACTGTGAAAAGTAATACAACAAAAATATCAAAAGTTTTATGGGCATATCGCTGGGTCGTTACGTACCAGTTGCGATAATGTAATGGAGCTTAAATATGTAAAAAGAAGGCTGACTTTTTTTGATAACAGCAAATTTGAATACTCGAATGGCTTTTGCCTATAACTTAAGCTGCCTTTAGATGAGGCGATTTTTTGGGAGGCGATAATCAGGCAATGTTGAATCGCCTAAAAAATCGCCTCATGTAAATTCAGGTTTACCATTCTTTTTTCTCAATTTACTGACATTGTAATAGAGTTTTGCATACAAGACATAGAGTTAGAAACTCTTTTTAGAAAATTCTTAGTCTTTCCATGAGGAAATATAGATGAAGTCCTTAAAAGGTGGTACTTTTCCACAGTTTGAAAAAATATGTAATTTGGTTTCTTTTTTCAATACGAGACTCAAATGAAGCAAATGAGGCGATGTTAGATATAAGGTTTGCTTCCTTGCGCAAAGAGAGAAACCGGCTTCTAATTAAAATTTTTGAAACTGAACTTCAAATTAAAAGTAACTTTAAAATTAAATGTATAGAAAATGGAAATGATCTCATTATAACTACTCAAAAATGTCATAAATATAAAATAATTTATTGGCTCTTGTGTACAATGATGTTTACACTCATGTTAAAATGAATAACTTTTTTTATTTTTTATGAACTATATTTTAATTATATACCAAAATATTGTTAAAAATAAGTACACTGGCGTTTTAAAGTATTATCTGTTACTTACATTCATAATTTTGCTTTGAGTAAAAAGTGTACTGAAAACTACTGATTTTTTTCAGCATGAAAATGTCTAACGTACTGATTTCCCGCATAATAAATCTGGCAACCCTACGTCGGCCATGATTTTTTTTCTGACGTTTGCCAACATTTTAAAATCATATAAAATTGAAAATAAAAAAATAAATTGTTCACAAATGTGCTTGTTTGAGATTGAAAATGAGAATGTGTGTGTGAGTTATAGTTTTGAATTTTAAAATTATATTGTTGGCAAACGTCAGACTGACTCTCAATGGGTTTACCTTGTTATGTTTTTATTATGGTACGTACAATCAATAGAACCTGAGCAGATGTTAAATACAAAATATATCAACAAAAGAGTACGTCTTGCAAATAAGGACATAAGGTTGATTAATAGACAGCGATAATGGTAAGGCGGTATAGGGTGTACAAATTTCAGCGAGGGAAAAGCAAAGCGCGCACAAACCATTCCTAATACTCGAATCTATTTATTATCATAAATTTTATGAAAAGGTCTCTAAACAAATACAGCGCATTCCAGCCTAGACCTTAAAAGGACGTGTGAAAAGGATTGGAAGTATAAGGATCTGAAAACGAAGACCAATTTCGACGAATGAATGCCAACATCGCAAAAGATTTAGAATTTTCAAAATTGATGTGAGTAGTAAAGCTAGGCTGGATATCGAAATAAACACTCATGTCCTACTTCACTTCAGCGGGACATTGGAGATACAGTAAGTGGTAACAACACCTGATCAAGAAACGAAAAAATGGGATGGTACATTGTCAATTTCAACAACAAATTAGGACATTGCAAGTGCTTGGCAGCACACAGTATTTTTTACTTTACTATTCGCTCAAATAACTAAGGGATAGTAGTTAGTTTAGAATAGGCAATCTAATTTTTATTATCGCTTTTGAGAGTCGGCGTGATAAAGGCCAGTTTTCAGTCACCGAGAAAAACCCCCAAACCTCAATGACATTAAAAAAAGAGTCGCAAGGGCTCGATCGCAGAAGGTCAGCTTTTGAATAGCATAACCGAGGGACCATCTGCATTCGTATTAGTGGAAAGTTGAATACATCCTCGTTACTCAACATCAAATTTGGTAAAAAGTCCTCTGAAACAACAAGATTATCAGAGTTATCCGAAATAAAATGAGACAAAAAAGTCTACAAAAAGAGAAGGCTTGTTCAATTTAGCTCTATAGCTATAAACATAGCATTCCGGGAAATTAGCGTTGTTTGAACTTTTTGTACATTTATTGTGTGCCACACTTTATCAATTTGAAATTTGGAATTTAAAGCCCAGGGAAGTGCTTTTCTTCTTCTTTATTGAGGCTGTAACAGCCTACGCGGTTTTGACCGAGCCCAACAGAACACGCCAATAATTTCTCTTCTGTGCCAACTTAATTGGAAATGCCAAGTGAAGCCAAGTCCTTCTCCGCCTAGTATCTCCATCACAAAGAGGCGTTTCTCTTGCCCTGTCACCAATATCGCAATATCGCGACACGCGTCGAATACTTTCAGAGCTGGAGCGTTTCTGTCCATTCCTACGACATGACCAAGCCAGCGTAGCCACGGTATTTTGATTCGCTGCACTATGTCTATACCGTTTCGAAGCTCATGGTTAAATCGTCTGCGGTATTTGCCATCACAACGTGCAAAGGCCCGTAAATCTTTCCCATAATTTTTCTCTCGTAAACTCCAAGAGCCTCCTCATCAGATGTTTTCATTGTCCATGCCTCCGCACCAAACACCAGCACGGGAATGACGAGTATAGAGTAAGATTGCCTACTCAGTCCAAAGCAGCACTTCTTGGCAGGAGTGATTCGTCGCTTAAAGACTGACATTTAAGGGCCATCCACATACAACTTTCCTCGCTTTGCTTGACAGTTCAAACTTTGACAACAAAGCGTGAAACGCAGAAGGTATGCTACAATAAACGCTTTGACAGCTTTTGCGTTCTCCTTTTCCTCCATGTTTTTTATCTGTAAAATAGATAGCAATATAATAATATGCATTCATAATAGCAATAAAAATTCCTATTTACCCTATTTTTGTCATTAAATGCAAATGCAAGCGCACGAGAAAAGATACATGTAGACAGCTGATTGCCAAAGCGGACAAAAGTTGAGAGTTGCCCAAGATTTTGCTTCGTTTTGCTTTGCTTTGCTTCAAACATTTTTTATGTGAGCATACTCATGCATATGCCTACATCGATCTTATATGTCGAAGCAAAGAACTATCAACCAAAGCGAAGAAAGTTGTATGTGAATCAGCCTTAAAAGTGTTCGCTTTGCAAAAAATTTGTACAAGTTTGTACCAATTGTTGTTCCTTTGGCCAAAAACCCAGTAAGACTTGCATGGAGAGAGCACAATTTTGGCATTTCATTCGGAGGGGAAGTTGCAAATTCGTGCTGGGAAAATTTTTGCCACCAAGAATTTGCAAGTAGGATTGCGGCACATGGTTGCATTTTTTTTCAAAATTAATTTGAATCAAAAAGTTCGTTAAATTCGTTAATGAAAGAAGTATGTAAATATTCGTTTAATCAATTAATTTAATTAATTCCAACCATTTGAAAGGTACTCGGCTGAAAAGGCTGTATTCGTAATCGAAACGCATTCGGCACCACTGTCGATATAGGAAATCCAACAGTGACTTCCACAAATAAATAGAAGTGTATGTTGAAGAAAGTCAGAATAAGAATAAATGTCGTCGTTTAAAGTACAAAACCGCGTATCGTCATTCTGCAAAACCGCGTAACTGACATTGGCTGCCAAAAATTGGATTTGCTCACACAAGCTCTTGGCTCAATCCTTATCCATTCGTACTGAAATATACTAGCCAGAAATGCGATTGCTTTATAAAAAAGAGGACCATTTTGAAATATGAGTGTTTTTACGCTCGAGAAAATAATTTCTAAAACTTCACATACGCGGTTTTGCATTTTGCTGATACGCGGTTTTGCATTTTGTTGATACGCGGTTTTGCACTTTAAACGACGATATACGTATAGGTCACAATTGAGAGAAATAGAGATTGCGCCAATCTCGGTACCGCTAATCCGCTTTTTGTGATTTTGATAGAGTCAGCTGTGTGCGTGACGTCATCTTGGTGCAATTTTTGATTGAGAGAATACGAAAAAACCAAATAACAATTTTCACATTTGTGCGTTAATACTTCTGCGTGGATTTAAACAATTATTGAGACATTACAAAGCAAAATGAAGTGTGCCGTGGCAAAGTGTAATAGTGAAAACAAAAGGAAAGCGTGCGATATAAGTTTTTTCGTTTCCTACGGACGCGAATCTGGCGAAAAAGTGGAAGCAGTTGTGCCAGCGAGAATATGCATTAAACACCAAATCGAGCTTTGTGCTATGTGTGTGAGCTATGAGCTTCTAGATGGAACTATGTTCCAGATGGAACTATGTTCCTTGGTGAATTGTAGTAGGTATATTTCCATGGTGAATGTAGACAGTTGCTGGTTTAGTTTTCTAGTAATGGCATACATATAAAAGCAGTTTCTACAGTAAATAGATACAAGAACTTCACTACCTACTTATTTTTCTTAGTACCTGATTATTTTTAGTGCTGGTATGAGGTAATGCACCAGTGGATAATTCAAGCGGCATCTTACCGCGCTGTTACGTACCTAATACAAAACAGTGCCCAAGTTATTATACATTTAAAAGTTCAGCTTAAATTGTGTTTTAGTTACAGAGAATATTTGTTTCCAAAGAAGCCACACTCATGCATCCTCTCGGAAATGGTACAAAAGTCATCAAATAAAAGCTGTGGAGTTTATGGTGGTTGGCTACTGTCCACAAATTTAAATATACACTCTGCATGGCTTTTTACAATGGAGAGTCAAAAAATTCACTTTACTACAACCCTTCCTTTTGGTTTACATGAAATTGCAAACACTGTTAATGCATCCATTTTTTCATGTGCTAAAAATCGTACTTACCTAAAGGGCTACATGTCCAAAATTATTGCTACATGTTCCTAATTAATCAATCTTTGTATATTTATTGATTCCTATAAAATTGAGGCATGTAATATTAAAATTAAAGGCGCTGGTCCAATACAGGCTTGCTTTGCACGCCTTGCTTGCTTTAATTTGCTTTGATTTACTTCAAAACGCTGTCAAAGCAACCAGCTCTGTAGTTTAAAAGTCAACGTCTGTTCCCTTACACTAAGAATAATTTTCTCACAAAATTCCAGAAAATTAAAAAAAGAAATACAGAACAATATATTCAGATTTATTTTTAAATTAATGCAAATTAATTTTTGCATTTCAAAGGAATGATAATAATTATACATACATATATAACTATACTACATTTATTAAAAACGACAAACTAAAAAAATAATCGATTTTTCAAGAGACGACTGACCAGCAGTTTGACATCATAAATATCGCTAGCTTTGTCTGAAAAGTTGCTAAGTCTACATTTTATGAAACCTCATATTTTGATATAGGCATTTGATAGAAGCAAGAGAAATCAAGGATTAAGGTACTTGTTTAATTTTTTTTCTCGTTTATATTCAACGAGAGACAAATTTTCTAAATCCAAAAAAGGCCCCGAGTATTCGATAAAGACCAAAATAATACGAAATCTTTTAATAAAGATCGAATCCTACTGATTCGTATGAAGGTTTGCTTTGCTTTAAACACGCAAAATGTTGTATTCAAAGCTTCTGTAAAGTTTGTTAAAATGGACTTTGCAACTTTTTACTTTAAGCCAGCGACATGTTAAAATAGATATGGAAACATGGAATCATTTTTATTAAACTTTGAATTACTTATATTATACATACATATATTTTTAATTACGTACGCAATTTTTGCTCATTTTGCAGCAGTTTGTTTGAATTTATTTAGAAAGGGAACATACCTTTTTGTCAAAAGCCTACAAAACGCTTTCAAATAAAACATTTGCTTATTTGAAACTTTGAGGCGCTTAAAGCAAGTGAAGAAAAGCAAATTGTAAAACCAAAAAGAAGGGTTGAAGTAAAATAGCGGCAGATCATAGCAAGACAACCGAGTGCACTAGAACATTTGCATGTATGTATAGCAACTCATTACCAATTGTTAGCGCAAGCCAAAAAGCGAGGACGTAGCAAAGTGTGGAACATTTTCGGGAGTATGGAGACTGGAGATGGCGTCGAGGTGCCTGACTTTTTGGTTTGCCGAAAATGGATGAATATGTATAGATATAACAAAAAAACCACATCAAATTTGGTGAAGCATAAGTGCTACGTCCACGATGAGTCAAGAGCGAATTCTCTAGTGCCCAAAATCGCTGCAGACACAAACACAAAAAAAATTGCAGCTGATATATTCACAAAATGGGTAGTGAGGAACTGCAGACCGTTTAAAATAGCCAGTGATGACGGTGTAAAAGAAATCGCAGAGTTTTTCGTATCTATGGGAGCTAAGTTTGGTCTGAATATAGACGTCATGACCTTCATACCTGATCCGACAACTATTTCACGCAACGTCGAGTCGATGTATAAAATTAATTTTGCTGAAATAAAAAGTGAAATATCTGCAGTAGCTGAAACTGGATGCGTCTTAACATCGGACTTGTGGACTGATAATTTTTTGAGAAAATATATTTAGCTTTGACTATGCACTTCGTCAAGGATGGTAACATTTACTGCAGACTTTTGGGAATGAAGGCTATGCATAATGAAAGAAACACATGTTAGTTTATACGAAATAAAGAGTTTCATCAAAATTTTACCACGTTTTTTTAGAATTTTTACAAAATTTCCAAGTATGCAGTTTTAAAGCCCATTCAATCTTAGTGTGTACAATAAAGTGCATGCCTGTAGTGTCTACAAAATATTGTTGATTTCTGGTATTTTTTTTGGAATGGTGTTGCGCATTTTTCTTCCACATAAAATAAATGCGAACATTCGTTATATGGAAGAAAATGCGCAACACCATCAATAAAAATATTGTAAACTTCAAATTGGTATTTTGTTTTACTTAAATTGAATGGGCTATGAAACTGCATACTTAGAATTTTTCTAATAATTCTGAATAAAAGTTTTTTGTGAAAATTTGTTAAATTTGTCTTGTTTTTGTACAAAGTTTGCAATTAGTATTTACGTGGTGTTTGTTAGACAATGACCTAAACTTTTATAAACAAATAATACAAATTAATGTGAAAAAAGTAGCCCAAACTGAGTAATCGTATCATTTTGTCACGGGGTGTACATACATACATATGTAAACGAATATGGGCCTTGTTTTTTTATTATAAGTATATACACGTTATTAATAAAAATGCATATTTTGAAACTGTGGTTTTTTTGTAAATAGATACATAGATACATAATATATGTACATATATGTAGGAGCAGGCAAAATCGCAGATGCTAAGCCCAAAACAAGACAAAGAAAAGCGTTGTAAAAAAGGAAACATATCACACTTCATTTAGGCAAGCAGGCCATAACACTTCTGCACTTTTGTTTTTGCAAAACACTTCAGTATAGGAAGTGCGTGGTCACATACATATGTATGTACATACATACATCCATATTTACATTTGGGTATGCACCAGGGATGATAAACACGTTTTTTAATTTTGTACCAAATTGCAAAAAAAAATTTACCAAATCAGCCGAAAACGTATCAACGTATTTATGTACATCTATACTAATTATATAAAGCGAAGTCCCTTTTTTTTGTAACAGGTAATCTCGTGAACGGCTGGTCCGATTTTCATGAAATTTTGTATATAAATAGCTTTCGGTAACCACCATGTTTTAGGCTAAAAAAATTAACTTTTTTCGTGTAGGTGGACCAGGGACCGTTCTATTCGAAAAAATTTTATTATGGTCCGATTTGCTTAAAATTTGGTACATAAGTAGCATTTTAGCATATATTAGCATATATGATCCATTTTTTCCGGGAAGTGGTCCAGGGACTGATCTATTCGAAAAAATCGTATTTACGGTCCGATTTGCTTAAAATTCAGTACGCAGATAACTTTTTAGCATATATGATCCATTTTTTCCGAGAAGTGGACCAGGGAC
>NW_023458557.1:62179106-62238101 GCF_013731165.1 Rhagoletis pomonella
CTTTTTAGCATATATGATCCATTTTTTCCGAGAAGTGGACCAGGGACCGATCTATTCGTATTTACGGTCCGATTTGCTTAAAATTCTGTACGTAGGTAGCTTTTTAGCATATATGATCCATTTTTTCCGAGAAGTGGACCAGGGACCAATCTATTCGAAACAATCTTATTATGGTCCGATTTGCTTAAAATTTGGTACGTAAGTAGCTTTTTAGCATATGTGATCCATTTTTTCCGAGAAGTGGACCAGGGACCGATCTATTCGAAACAATCTTATTATGGCCCGATTTGCTTAAAATTCGGTACGTAGGTAGCTTTTTAGCATATATGATCCATTTTTTCCGAGAAGTGGACCAGGGACCGATCTATTTGAAAAAATTGTATTTACGGTCCGATTTGCTTAAAATTCGGTACGTAGGTAGCTTTTTAGCATATATGATCCATTTTTTCCGAGAAGTGGACCAGGAACCGATCCGTTCGAAACAATCTTATTATGGTCCGATTTGCTTAAAATTCGGTACGTAGGTAGCTTTTTAGCATATATGATCCATTTTTCCGAGAAGTGGACCAGGGACCGATCTATTCGAAGAAATCGTATTTATGGTCCGATTTGCTTAAAATTCGGTACTTAGGTAGCTTTTTACCTGGATAAGCTTATAGATTCCTGTTTTCCAATTTTAATGCAATTTCGAATATAAATAGCTTTGAGCAACGACCATATCAAGGGGCGAATTCGTCACTAGGGCAAGATTTTTTTGCGCCAATCAGAAACAACGGATACTGTCAAAATAAAATTATAATCTTATCTTACTAATATTATAAATGTGAAAGTTTGTATGTTTGGATGTTTGGGAAATCATCACGCGGAAACGACTGAACGGATTTGCATGAAATTTTGTACGCAGATAGCTTATGGGCCAGATTGGTTAATAGGCAATTTTTTTAGAGTTGCCACCTGTTAAAAAAGTTTAATTTATTTAATATGCGGGAACGACTGAATGGATTTGCATGAAAATTTGCACACAGATAGCTTATGATCTACAGTGGAAAATAGGCAACTTTTCTTAAGAGTTTCCACCTGTTAAAAAAGTTTCATTATATTAATACGCGGAAGCGACTGAATGGATTTGCATGAAATTTTGAAGGCAGATAGCTTATGACTTACAGTAAAAAATAGGGTAATTTTTTGGAAGAGTTGCCACCTGTTAAAAAAGGTTAAATAAATTAATACGCGGACACGACTAAACGGATTTGCATGAAATTTTGCACACAGATATATTATGACCTAGGTTAGAAAGTAGGCTACTTTTTTTAAGAGTTGCCACCTGTTAGAAATGTTTAATTTAATTAATACGCATAAACGAGTGAACTGATTTGCATGGAAGTTTTCACACAGATAGCTTGTGAGCTACGTTGAAAAATAGGCTACTTTTTTTAAGAGTTACCACCTGCTAAAAAAGTTTAATTAAATTAATACGTGGAAAAGTCTGAACGGATTTGCATGAAATTTTGCAAGCAGATAGCTTATGACCTACAGTGGAAAATAGGCGAATTTTTTGGAAGAGTTGTCACCTGTTAAAAAAGTTTTAATTAAATTAATACGCGGAAACGACTGAACAGATTTGCATCACATTTCGCACGGAGATAGCTTATGACCTATGTTGGAAAATAGGCTACTATTTTAAGAGTTATCACGTATTAGGAAAGTATAATTAAGATAATACGCGTAAATGACTGAATTGATTTGCATGAAAGTTTGCACACAGATAGCTTATGACCTAGACTGGAAAATATACTACTTTTTTAAGAATTGCCACCTGTTTGAAAATGAAATTTTGCTCAAAGATGGTTTATGACCTGGATTGAAAAACAGGCTACTTCCTTAACCGGTTCTCCGATCAGAACGAAATTTAGTACACTTACTACGGATTTCGGAAGGATGGTCTTAGACTGAAAGTAAGTCCCATAACTCAAGGCCCCTCCCACAAAAATTGGAATTTTCATATTACATACATATCTCTGGAAGTATTTGTGGGAGAGTTCACTTGGTATAGTGATATCTATGTGAAATCAAAGTTGGCATTATTCGACTGATGTTTTAATCAGTTAGTTAATTCGATTAAATTCAATCTGATTAGAGTTAATCATGATTAATTTTAATCTGACTAAACAGTTAATCGTAACCGCGATTAAAAAATTAATTTTTAATCATTAACTCTTAATTCGATCAAGTAGGTTTGGTGCTTAATTAAGTTATGCTGGAATTTCCCTGTGCACACAAACCAAGTTAATCCGGTATGGCTAAGTCGGGTTTCCTTATCCATCTAAGCAATTTGGTGTGCATTTTCATTAAGATATATACCAACAAACGTTTTAAAAACTAGGTTTGTAAAAGTTCCCAGTTTATGTATTACTAATAACAATAATTATAATTTTTTTATATTATGTTGTTTTTATAAGCGTAAAATACAAAATAATTATTATAACTGGTGTTTGGTTTCAAACTCGGACAAACTAGACAAATTAATCAGATTTTATTTTTAATTGGATTAACGATTAATGTTTTAAATTAATTAAACGTAATCGCAGCCAGCGATTAACGATTCAAAAAATGTTATCATTAATCGTACAGTTGATAACGACTAATTAATTTTAATCGTCAAACGCGATTAACATTTTAATCGTTAATCAGATTAACAGTTTTCCAACACTGTGTGAAATCATGTTCATATTCACGGAGAAAAATCGAGGTTTTTGGATAAGAGGCGTAGCACCTCCCATACTGACTGAAAGCTTCATAATGCATATCCCTTCAAATGTTTGGGGTAAAGTACTCAAGGTTGGTATGGAAATACATATGTATGTATGTATGTGAAACTAATACCATACTTATGGAGAAAAATGAGAGTTATTGGAAAAGGTGATGTGGCAACTCCCATGCATATTGATTTTTCTATGCCGCATATCTCTGGAGGTGTTTGTTGCAGAGGACGGGAGCTTGGCACCGAGATGTGTATACAAAAATAATTCCATACTCATGGAGAAAAATTTGCGTTATTCGAAAAGGGGGCATGGTACCTCCCGTACAAATTTACTTTTATACTGCATATCCCTAGAGGTGTTCATGGTGGAGTACTGCACTTGGTACTGGGGTATGTAAAATCAATTCTAAATTCATGAAAGAAGATTAGGGTTATAAGAAAAAGGGGCGTGGCACTTTCTGTGCAAATTGACTTTTTCTTGCCACATATCCCTGGAAGTGTTTGTGGAAGAATACTGGAACTTGGTATGGAGTTGTGTATACAAAATGTTTCAATTGCTCATGGAAAAAATGTGAGTTATTTAAAAAGGAGGCATGTCTCCTCCCATACATACTAAACATTTCTTAATACATATCTCTGGAAGGATAGAAAATCTTTGGAAGTATTTTAAATTTTTTATGGAGGTTTATTTTATAAGTGCCGTACTGATAGAAAAAATTTCATTTAATGGAAAAAGGGAGCCGGGTTCGGCCTTATAATCTAAAGCTCTCTTGAGGCATTTGCTACAGTAATGAGAAGTGGTATTTTATCAAGGCCAGGTTACTAAATTTGAGTTGGAAATATTAGAACCCGCCGTAGCACTTCCAAGAAGGTTACATGTTTACGCGTTGTATACCTGGAGCCATTTTAAGGTAAACTTAGAGGGATTGATATCTTTCGTATGCCTAGCGCGCAGACGAGATTTTATAATTTCATAGTTTTAAACGGCCTAAATACCTTAACTCGCTTAAAAAACAACGAGCTATAACGAAATGGGCACAGAAATAAAATCTAACATTATTAAATTATTTTTCTTATCTGCATAAAAGCGCGGGGTGAAACCCGCGGGTATAACCTAGTATGTATATGTTTTTAAATTAGGTAAATTGCTCTATAGGTACGTTCGTTTAAAATCTCCAGTAAAACATGCTCAGCAGCGAAATTCCTGTGAAATGGTGAAATGTGATTTCTTCTCTCACAAGAGACAAATATCCAGTATAGTACAAGCATAGCAAGTAACACAAAAACTTTACAAAAAAGAGTTGCATTTAATGCAATCATAGTTTCACTAAGATATTTTGCAAAATATTTAGTCTTTTCTTCGGTTTATATTATTACAGCAACTGTTTACTGATTTTAGCAAGTCTTTCGTTTTTAATAAACACCTCGTATTTATTTGAATGAAGTGGAAAAAGATGAGTATGTTTTCATCCACAGTGGAATTTCGACAGAATTTGGCGAAGTGCCGTGTTTTGACAAAATTGTATCAAAAATGTCGATGTAGTACCAATGTACTTTTGAGATTAAAAATGTACCAAAAAAGTACAATTGTACCATCAATTTCATCACTGGTATGCACTTATGCAATGAATTTTCTTTGATTAGCTGGCGCCGCTACTTCTACTGAGCGATGCGCGCACTTCCATTTGAAAAATTTTAGCATCGCATTTGTTCTACTTCAATTTGCTTCTGCTTTAGTTTGGTTCTACTTCAGCTTTGTTCTGTTGTTCTTTTTCCTATCGTGCGGCATTCGTTTGTATGACAAAACCTTTCGTGAGTGTAGCAGTTGCTTTGTTATGGGAGTGAAGGAGAGGTACAGTGCCTAAAATGGGAGCTGATGGCTTGCAAGCGATTTATGTAGTGCTTGTGCAGCTGTTTAGTATTTACATTGAAAATGTTCAAAGATTACCAGACATTGTGGTAAACGTTCGAAAAGTATCTTCGATATCCAATATGAATGTCGTTTAAATGAACATAAAGCTCATTTACATCAATGCTGTCATAATTCAAAAAGCAAAAAACATATTTTGTTCAAATGAGCTACTGGTAATTGGTAATTTTTATTTAACATAGAAAGGTTTTTTCCGAGTGTATTTCTGCCATGAAAAATCTTCTCATAAAATCCATTTGTCGTTCGGAGGCGGCGTAAAACTGAAGGCCCCTCCATTTGTGCACCAACATCGAGGCGCACACCACAAATTGGAGGAGAAGCTCGGCCAAACACTTAGCAAAAGTTTAAGCGCGAAAATATTGTTATTATTATTTGAAAAGGTAGATGCCATTGTGCTCGGTTAAGAATTCTTAAATAATTGGAAAACGAATCCCTTGCCCCACCTTCGAAAATAAATGGGGTAGGATCGTAGTCTTTGGCTCAATAGCTTGGCCATTCTCCAGCATAATGGAGCCTTCGTTATCCAATGTATCCTAGCTTCGTTGTAAATACGAAATCCATCCCATTATCGAAGGCAATTTTTGTGGAAGGGAGCTTATCTTTCCTTTAGAGAACGTGCTTCACCACATTTGTTTCTCGTTTTTACATTTCCAATTCCTTTTTAAAGTAAAGTGATTTATATATATGCGCCAAAATATTTGCTTTTAAAAACCTTGAATAAGCCTCGTTGCTATAATATGTTTTTCAGATCAGATATCAACTATTAAACAAAATGTGCACTGGTGATCAAAACCGAGTGCATGTCCGACATTTTATTACATACAGTAGTATACATTTTTTAATAAGCGGATTGCTTTGAAATTTTCAGGAATTGGTCCTTGTTTTCCATGAAATATAGCCTAGTATACAGAAAAGCCATCGAAAAAGTTTGAGCTGTGGTCAAGAGGGGATTGGCATAGCAAAAGCGTGCTCCGAGTAACATGGAAGAGCCTTGGATGCGAGTAAAATTATAATGGGGTAATATTCCAAGCGAAATCATAGAAAACTCAGTAGAGAGCGTTCTTGGCCTTATGAAAATCGCAATTTAAAAGAAGGGAGTCTCCACATTCCTGTTGGTATCAACCTTCAAAAATCTCAAAACAGAAAAGTTCGAATCGGAGTGAATAGAGTGGCCTTACGTTTTTGCCGTGAATCGCTTGTTTCTTGTTTAACCTTAGCTTTTCTGTATACTAGGCTTTATTCATTGGTTAATAAGGACGAGAATGCTGATTCCGCGCTAGTCGGCTTATATTTCGGGGTCACCTTTTATGTGGATTGAGAAATGCCAGGCTACATTAAAAGTCTTCACAAAAGTCGCCACTAATTTAACTAGAGGTTCCGTGTGGTTTTTGTAGTTGTTCAGGCTAATCTTAAGAAACTAAGACTATCCAAACCATCGGCCTGGGTCACAAAAAGCCATCTCGAGCTTCAACATTTTTCAGACGAGCTCCGGTTTAGACTTTGATTATTTTATCGACTTATTGCTTTCTAATCGGCCCCCTGGTGAAGTTCCTGGGCCCTCGGTAGGTGTTTTAGTATTTTCAAAATTCGCCCGGTATCGCAAACACTCTGTTCGCAACTTTGATTTACGAAGAGCCCCAGCCAGACTATACCTCGGGATATGGCACTTTGATGCGTGTCTGAAAATATAAAAGGAAAAGGTTCAGGCAGAGATTGTTAGTGAGATACATATATGTAATGTATTTTGACGTGCTTAAGGGTGCATTTGCTTTCAGCAAGTGTATGTTCGAATATTTCCAATGGTAGCATGCAAGCATAAATTGCTTGCTGAGCTCAAGTTCCTTGAATGAACAGGACGAAAATTGTTTAAATGACAGGGCTGGAACTGAGCCCCTTCGGAAAGTATGTAGATAAATACAGTTCCTAAAGGCGTTGATTTTCTTCTAAGTGACCACTTGCTAATCTACGAGTAATTGGCCTTTACATGAAAGCTTTAGGTATGCAAAGTTGTGTAATATTTTCTAAAAACATGTGCAGTTATAATATGCAAGATTTTCGTTTCAATTTATAGATAATTGCATAATCTGTAGTAATTAAGGCCATACAATAGTATTTACACATTATTTTATGTTAAACTGTGGAACCACTTAAACTACGGAGGCACCCGGTATGTTGGGAGCAAGTAGATAACCATAATGTGCATAGGATTTTCACATTCACACATACACACTTGGTATGTATGTATGTACGTACATGCTAAGTCAGATAAGTCCTTTGCTTAATGCTGTACTTAAGTTGCAATGACAACTAGTGAATTGTTATTGTTTCTATAGTTGATTGTACAGTTTTTGTTTGTGGGAATGGTATTCTTTTGTATTAGTTAGGTTGCGCTAATTGAGGGCTGACATAAGCGGATTTTTGCAAAATCCGCTTAACCAATGCAACAAAGAGTCAAAGGTAGATACAGGTACCCTACCGAAATATCTATTTAAGTAAACCCATGCCAACTGATCCCCGGAAATTTCCGTAAATCCTTGATATTAAAAAAAAAAATTACATTATTGTAAAGTTGGTCAAACGTCTAATTTTTTATTTTATTTTTGGAAAAATTATTTTCATATAGAGACCTAACCGCCAAAATAACCTAAGCGACATTTTTTATTTTATTTTTTTTTTTATTTTTGTATGCAGAAATGCGTGCTCTAGCAATATTTGTGTATCAAAAAGAAAATTTTGAAAAATAATGTCGCTTACGTTATTTTGGCGGTTATGGCTCGATATATCATTTTAATTAGTGATGTCTGGGCCACTTCATAAGTTACTAAAAATGTTTTAATATTTAATGATTTTTCTATAGCATTTAAACTTGGTCTCAGACAAGCAAACAAATTATTAACATAATTCAGGCTGTATAATTTTCATAAAAAATTATAGGTATGTAATTTTTAGATTAGCTTAATTTGTGAAAAGTACAATGCTTGATTTAAAAGTTCCCCAGAGTTCTCCTTTTGGGATGGTTTCTCACAGTAATGTACTCATTGTTATACATATATACTTTAGGATAAAGTTGCCCATGTTTGCCCATATTCATGCATTTAATTGAAATCTGCAAAAATATGAAACCTGTACGGTGCTCGAATACCTACTTTCGAGGCCCAAAATCAGTAAACGGTCAAAGCGAAAAAATATTGCTTGCTACTCTCTTATACATAAGTGCATATACAGATGTAGCTGCTTTTGATGCTGCTGATTATAATTTGATATTTAAGAAAACAAAATAGCGGATCCAATATGGCGGACTAAGTTGGAAAAAAGGTAGGATTTTCGTGAATATTGATGTATAGGGGTTCTAGATGTCGTTGATAATGTGTATTGTATCAAATTTTCACAAAAAAAGAATATTTGGCGAGTTCAACATGGTGAAGAATTTTTTTTTTTAATATCTGGATTTTTGTGATTTCTTATTTAATTACAAAATGGAGGAAGTTGTTATTTTCTCTTTATACATGCATTTACCTTAAACTATTTCTTAGGCGTTTTATTTCAAAGATGATGTTTAAGCACAAAAGCTAATAATCGATTATGGCACCCGTTATTATAAGGCGCTGTAATCTCGCGCACATCAATCAGTTCATAATCGACAGTTATTAAGTACACGTAAGACTTAGCAAGTGGTGATTTCTGAGTATGTATTGTAAAGTATTTGCGTGCAATAATGTAAATTTGTACAACATAAGTTGTTTAAGAAAGAACCCCCATAAAAGTATAAATTTTCACGAAAATCCAATCCAATTTTAATCCGCCGTTTTGTTTTTTCTTTTGAAATGTCACTATCAAATTCGGAATCGAAAAAATACAATTTTCACGAAAATCCAAACATTTTGCAACTATAGTCCGATGTGGATCCCACCATTTTCTTTTTTGAAGATTGGATACGATGCACGAAATCAAAAAAAACGCGTGGTTTTGTGTAGGTATAAACAAGTTATACAAGTCACTTGGAAGTGAAAAATACATGGACAATGAAAACATCTGATGAGGCAGCTTAGTTTTCGGGTGAAAGATTCTGCGATTGGCATTTCCAATAGGCGTCAGTTGGCACTGAGGAGAAACGACTGGCATGCTCTTATGGACTCGGCCAAAAACGCTTAGGCGGTTACAGCGCCAATCAATGAGAAGATAATGCTAAATTTCTTGAGTCTAGGAGTGGGCAACTGGCCAACTTGCACCCTCCTTTGCCGGTGTCCTTGTTTTTACAAATATCCATTTCAAATATTGTAAGGGTCAAGCTTGTGTACTGAGACCTTTGATGCGGTCTACTATGTATACTTGACACTACGTACATATGTATGTGAAGACTTTTAGTGTAGCCTAATCCACAAAAAAGGTGACTCCGCCACAGGAGCCTCAGTGTGTGGCTATTATACCTGGAAAATCTACCAAAGACCAGGTACTCACAACATCCAACATTTCTATTTGATAATTTCACAGCCGCTTTCGACTGAAAATGTCGTCTCTAGCTCCGTGGAAAGGACCTCTCCGAGCCGTTTGATACAAAACTCGGCTTCAGACATGGAGATGTTGGAGAAGACAATAAGAGCCGCAGAAGTGCACCGCCCAAGCACACTTCTTTACAAGAAGGTGCAATTGTTGGCATCTGGCGACGACGTCGACATGATCAGTAAAAACAAGGGCTTCTCGGAATTAGATAGAGAAGCAAAGCGAATGGGTCTTGTGTTGAACGAGGACAAATCTAAGTAACTCCTGTCATCAGTGAAATCAGTCAGAGCATAAGCGTCTTAGAGCCCACGTCAGGTTGGCAGTTATAAGTTTGAAAAAGAAGAGAAGAGTAACCAGAATTAAAACCAAGGATGTGAACCGGATGAAAAATTTGGTCGGTTCGGTTCAGCGGTTCGAACCGTTTTTGTATTTTGGGACTGGTTCGTCAAAGTGGTTTGTTTGGTCATTGAATCGGGTTCTCGGTTCGGTTCAGCGGTTCGGAAATAAAAAAAAAATAACTCGCAAGTTTCAGTGTCAAGTGCCAAGTGCCACAACGCGCAAGGTTAAGTGTCAAGTGTCTGTCAAATACGATGGGTTGTTACGATGGGTTGTTGCGATGGTGGTTACATTTGATATTGCTACATGGTAAACAAACATGGTATATATTACCATATTTAACAAAAAGTGGGTAAATTTATCTATTGAAAATTGTCTGAAACGAACCTTTAAACCTTTATGAAAAGAAAATGGTTCAGTTAATTAATAGAAGAAAGCGGTTTTCCGGTTCAAAACCGATTCACGTCCCCGATTAAAACCAACTATAAGGTCGGTCTTCGTCCTGCAGAGAATGACTCTTGCCAACAAGTGCTGTTTTAGATTGAGTGGCAATTGAGAAGTAAATTTATCTCTCGTCGAACAAAAATCACACTCTAAAAGCCACTTGTCTTGCCCATGCTGTGGTATTGCGCGGAGGAATGGACAATGAAAACATCTGATGAGGCGGCTGATGGAATTTTCGAGACAAAGATTCTGCGAAAGATTTACGAGCCTTTATACATTGGCGACGGCGAGTACCGCAGACGATGGAAGGATGAGCTATATAAGCTTTACAGCGATATCGACATAATGCAATGAATTAAAATACAGCGGCTACGCTGGCTAGGTCATGTCCACATGTCTGAAAGTATTGGGGCGGTTAGAGCCCCAAATAAAAAGAAGGGTATGCCTAACTATTATCATAAACCTAGACCACGGCTTTTAGCTTCGCAGATCAACTCTCGGAGTGACATTCAAACAAAAAGTGTAAGTGGTTTTCGATAAGGCTTAAAAAGTGATTAAGTGGATTTTCATTTTAAACCGAACCGAAGCAAGCCGAACCATAGTTTGGAGTGATATTTCAAAGTAAAAATAGTCCAGTTCGTGGTTCGGTTCGAAAAGGCGACGTTTCTGTTCAGACTCGGTTTGCGGCCCTGCTTTCAACTAAGTAATTTCACCAAAAATTTGCATCGGCTTCTTTCCCGACTAGAACTGACAGCCCAATTCATAACAGTCCAGAACAGAGTATAAGATAAAGGAAAGTCCATAAGGTAAAGAACGATAAGCTGGTTCCCCATCAGAGTTTTCGTGCAGTTCCATTTTTCCTGCAGGGTATTTAATCCTATATTATTTTGCACACACATACATACATATGTACATAGACAGAAGAAACATAGGGGAATAACGCAGGTGTTAAATACTTTAAACTAAACATTTTTGCAACCTCTTACCCCTTCTCACAACAAGTTTGTTCTTTCTTTTATCTTTCACCTTATGAGCTGGGCAAATCGCTTTCATTAGCGCGACTAAGTACTTGCCAAACGCAAAGGAGCCGCCGCCACATATGCCACAAATGCTTTAATGCAACATTTAGTGTCAACACAAATGCTTATTTAATGATTTTCACAAGTAGATAGTTAAGTATTTACTAATGCTTGCACAAAGTATGTATGCACAGGCTTAGTACTATGCAGAGTAGTTAGCACTGAGACATAGCCAAATGTGGTTGACCCATTTGGTTGTAAGGAAATACGTATGTAAATATGTACTCGCATATATTTTTTAAACAAAGTCCAAATTACTTATGGTTGCTAGTTTGCTGGGAAGTTAACATGGCTTAAGCATTGGCACCCGGCGAAGTAAGATGCGCATGCTTATGTATGCTTGAAATTATGGTCAAATAATTTAAAATGTAAGCGTCCTGGTATTTTTTCTATATATTTTAGTTCATAACAGTTACACATTTTCTTTCGTCCTCCTTTCACAGCCTTTCACATTTATTTAAAACCGTATCGGTACTTCCTTACACCTTGTTTCCGCAATTAAATAATCGACTTTTAATTATTGTGATTGTACCTAAAATATTTTACATTTGAGAAAACTCATTTGGGCTTTAATATTTACAAACAAACGTCTTATAACGGATTGGCGACGAAAAATATTCCGAAATGAATTTTCATGAAAACCAAATGCATAATAATGGTCATAGATTACAATTTTTGTTCCCTTTCTTTTCACATAGATTACAACTATCTTGAAAAATAATAATAAACGTACACTATAATGAGACTGAACAGCATGGTACTCTAGTCAAACTTTCGTTCTTTCAACAAATACGCTCGATAGGAATTCAAATGATATATTGAGAATGATCATCCGACTCTACGATATACGCCCGTTCCCCAAAATGCACGAACGTGTAGGACCTGAGCATAGCCGGGGAACCCAGAAGCGCCATTGCAACGTAGACAAAGCAAAATTAAATTTTACTTTTCAAACGGGCGATAACTCTCTTCAAAACATCTTCAAACTACAACCTGCTTAAACCTCTGTCTACACCTTTTCAAGTTTATAATGAGAAAATGTAAATTCATATTGAGAAATCCCAAACTGATAATGAGAAGCGTAAGTTCATATTGAGAAAGTACAACTTTATAATGAGAAATGTAAATTTATATTGAGAATATGTAAGTTGATAATGAGAAATATAAAATCATAACTATGCGACAGTCAAAATCGGGATGGGATGAAACCAACGGGAAATGTTATATCGGCCAAAAACAAGTTATACGTGGCCCGGCGTTTCGCTGGGTTACGTCTAGGAGTCGAGATATATCGATTTGAAGTTAGTAACTATCATATAGGGGAAATATTCTTGTCAAAATGAGATACCTTCACTTAATTGTGAATAAAAGCGAAACGCGTCCATCGCTTTTCATGATCTATGTCTCATTTTGCTTAAAGGTTATGTGACTTTGCGTGAAAGTAATACGACTTGCCTTTTTTTCCGTTCTGGATTTTTTATGAATTTAAAAAATAAAAAAATTTAATATTTTAGGCAAAAAATATTTTTTTTCTTCATACATTTATTTTTACCGGCAAAACTGTAGATTATATAGAAAAACGTTATATGAACAGATTAAAGGAATTGTAATTTTTAATTTTTTTAAATTTGTTTGACCAAAATCGGACTAGTGGTGATCGAGTTATGTCAAAAAAAAAAGACCACCAAAGGTGACAATTTCCCCTATATGATAGTTACTAACTTCAAATCGATATATCTCGATTCCTAGACGTGACCCAGCGAAACGCCGGGACACGTATAACTTCTTTTTTACCGATATATATATACCCGGTAGTTTGAACCCTTCCCGATCACTGACCCCTACCATTTGTCTCACAGTGTAATGAGAAAATAAAAACTGATAATGGGATATATAAATTCATATTGAGAATATATAAATTGATAATGAGGAATGTAAGTTCATAATGAGAATATATAAATTGATAATGAGAAAACGTAAATTCGTAATGAGAAAATGTAAATTGATAACGAGAACATAAAAAATTATATCAATGAAGGGCTACAAGTACATTACTCTGGAGTCTGCGAGCTAATGTCGTGATATTAGGTGAATTAAAGCAAGCATCAAAGGACACTGCCAAAAAAATTTATAATATATACAACCCGAAATTACAGTTGGACAACGCATTTACACCCCCGCTGTGTGTGAGCGCCCCCGTTTGCCTTTTTATGTGTAACACTTCAGCTGTGGTTATTGCATCAATAAAGTGGACGTTTGGCCCTCTGGAAGTAGGGAGCTGTAGAGTGGCGCGGTGGCCAATTTTTTTTATCGGCAACGTGACATTCGGCAAAACAAATTAATATTATGTTTCATCCTTCCATGCTATATGTTTACCACTTTCGGCTCGTTTTAATTTGTTATCCTACGAGTTTATGGTTATTGGTTGCGTATGGACTTTTTTGCACTGTACAGATTGCCCCCGAGATAATTTGCCACTGCTGTGGTGCTCAATTCTACATTAAACTGGTTTTGTACTTTTATTTTTAATTGTCCAAGGGTAAAACTGCAGTCACCTTCAAGCCACGATAACATAGTCATCACGTTGTCTTCAGTCAGCTTTTTCGGTCGCTTACACCTCTTGGTTTTGCTTCCGTATCTTAGCTAAAGACCCAACGATAGGCCTGAGTGTACGTATTTTCTCATTATGAATTTACGTTTTCTCATTAGCAATTTATATATACTCAATATGAATTTACATTTCTCATTATCAATTTGTATTTTCTCGATATGAATTTATATTTCTCATTATCAATTTTTATTTTCTCAATATCAATTTACATTTCTCATTATCAGATTATATATTCTCAATATGAATTTACATTTCTCATTATCAATTTGTACTTTCTCAATATGAGTTTACATATCTCATTATCAATTTGTATTTTCTCAATATGAATTTTCATTTCTCATTATCAATTTGTAAAGGTGTAGTACTCATATTGTTATACATTTTTTCAATTACCATTTTCCCTTAATTCAAGTTGACTTTTTAAACAGGTGTCAACCCTCTTACATGTATTTGGAAATCATGCCTTTTTAAACCTTTTTTATTGATGCCCATCATTTAATTATTCATTCAACTTTAATTAAATAAAAAAAATTTATTTTTCAAACTAAAGATTTCTTAACACTTCAACCTTTTCTCAGCGCTTTCAGACAAACTATCCTAATTCATGCGGTCCTATTTATTTCTTAACTTCATAGTTTAACAGCTTAACACACGAAAAAATAAGTGTGAAACTGAAATCGTCTATATCTTTTATAAAACTATGTGGTTGTTTATGCTTGCCTGGTTATCAGGCTATCTGGTTAAAAATAATTTTTCTGTAGTGTATTTTGTTGTTGTAAAACAATATATATTAAGAAGACAATATGTAGCTCCTAACCCGGCTGCAATTCAATATTTAGCAGTTGGTTGTAGATTTCATATCTGGTTAAAAATAATATGCTAACCATATTGTCCTCCTAATGTATAAAGAAAGGCTCTATCTATTTTATTTCTTTATGGAGTAGTTATACAATTTTATAAAACTAGAGTTCTTCAGTTTTTCATTACATTGGATTTCAAAAACAAAGAACAAATTTTTTTTTAGTCTTTAAGGACTAATCTATCGACTTTTTCCAAGAGCTTCATTTTAACAGAAAGTGAGTTAGGGCCTTTCTATATTAAGCTAACACTATGTACTAGTATATTTAAAATTTCTAGTCTTCAGCTCATCGCGAAGTTGCTTGAAAATTGATTCAAAGTTTGTACTCATATCTGGATAGACGAGAAAGCGAATTGTTATAGTATGTATATAAACGTGGCAAAATAGTGCTAAAAGTGTTAAATAACTATTTGATGAGGAGTTCAAGCTTAAGCTTTTCAGTAGTTTCAACTTCGCCATGAAGTAAAATACATACATAAAGAAATGATGTATGAATGGAAAAAGTAAGTCCTATACTAAGCAGAATTGCGCTATACAAAATATAGTTCTTAGAACTTAAGTAGCATATGTAGAAAACCTCAAAGGTACAGCCAAATACCATAAAATATGAAGAGCCTAAACGCTATGAAAGTAGTTTTTGGAATAACAATACAAAGCTAGATTCCTGCATAACTAAGTAGACCTTTCTTAGAAGTCAATAATAACATAACAATGCTAAACTATCGGGATTCATTTAAGTATGCAACGTAATACAACAATCCCTCTTTTGAAAAGCCGCAAATGATACGAAATATTCTTTTCCTCGCCTACTAAGTATTTTCGCACATTTCTCTAAGAAAGATTACTCTACATTTACGCCTACCTGGTACGCCCGCAATGACTTTGCTGTGTATAATGTGCCTTTAACATCCTTAGGTAAAAGCAATTGTACATGCGTATGTATGTTGGTGGCTGTGAGCCGCATTCATCGGTTGTACATATACATATGTACACACATTGCACATATGTACATACATATATACTTATATATGTTTGCCTAAGTAAAACTGAAGGCCTTGCGAATCCTTGCTGCTACCATTTGAGTAGATATGATTATTTTCGAAACTAACCAGGCAAGCGATTTTGATTTATGACTTACAAAACCAAAAACACTTCAATTTATGTTGCAATGTAGTAGGTAACGAGTACGAGTATGTGCTGAATAAGCATGAAACCGTTACTAATTTATGTTGGCATTGAACAGCTGCCATATCTTGCCACAAACAAACAGAAACGCACTCTCACAGTGAAAAGTCTAACGATATTGATGAACGGTTTCTACGTTAATCTATGAACCAAAAGAACTAGCAGTCCTTAAATACTATTGTTAAGTACACAGGCGCACACATGTATGTACATAAGTACCACTGCGCATGAATGCACACATTTAGGCCTACTTGCCCTGTGGCAAATCTTCATGGTCAATTTAGTAATAAACTGATGCCATAAATTAAGAATTACGAGCTCACACATTCATATCACTTCAAATCTCGTGCGTGCACATGTACGTATGTATGTATCTCCTGAAGCATATACACAACAGATATAGGAATGATGGAGTCACGCTTAGAGTGCAAAAGCATTGAAATTGATTTGCGCTAAATGTGCCGCAGAGAAACACAGCACCCTCGCCAAACGCGCCCTCCTCCGTATAATGAAGTAGGTAATATACGTACGTTTCACTCCCTCTACCCCCCATTCTCCATTCTATGCCATGTACAATGATCTCTGTTATGAATTTGTGTGGTAATAAAAATCGATAAGCATTGAAAAACTCAATTTAGTGTCCATTACATCCGGAGATATCGTCAAAACGATGTGCGGAGTAGGTACTCGTTACGGGTGGCGGAATGGTAATTTTTGATATATGAATTGGACGGAGAGGTGGCGGCTGCATGTTGTGGAAATCATTAGGCGAACAGTGACTATCGAAATTTTATGGCCTAGTCAGAATATTTATGGAGAACATAAGAGAAAGATACGATCTAAAGCAACTCTTAATGTGTGACATCTATGTATGTATGTTGCTATGTATATATATATATGTATTGCGATATAACAGCATAATGGCTTTTTATTCTTTCTTTTAAAGTCTTGAAAGTTTTTCGCCGCTTTTTACCACCTTCATTTATATTTTAATACTTAAGGCCAGTTTCTCTATGTCTGGTTAACACTAACTACAGGTTAAACATCGTTATCGATGTTATCGACTCCCTGTTATATGTTATACTATATGCGCATATGTTATCGCTATTAATTGTCTCCGATGTCAAGAATCAGTTGCTTGTTTTCAGACAAGAGCATGGCCTTCCAAACTAATTTCCTTCTCACTTTTACCCTATCTCAGCACATTTTCAATATATTTGCAGTTAAGATAGGGCGTTTTGAACCAAGTTGTGAGATAGGGTGTTTTTCAATCAAATTCTGAAGTGGGGCGTTCTTGAAAAGCGCTCCCCCCGCCTGAAAAGCTTTAGCCTGGAGTTCTACTCTAAGTTATTCACTTCTTTGGCCGTGATCATCGACGTTTCTGTGCCATGCAAAAAGTATCTGTGTTCAGTCAGCAGTCTTTCAATCCATTATATTCTGTGGAATCTACCAATGCATTTCAGATTAGCAGAGAATCAAATTTAAGAAGTCGCTAAAAAGTTTGTGTTTAGTGAGTGCGGTCAGTGTTAGGTTTTCCATGAAGAGGACGCAATAGCTCTTAAGGTTGCAGTGCTTTTCCCCGAAAATTATAATAATAGATTTTCTAAGCCAGAAACTACACCTATGAGGTCCAATTAGTTGGTACATGGAAGTGTTCAGTTATTCACACATTATTATCGATTTGACCATAGACATTAGGCAAAGTTTACTGAGTTTCCAGTGTTCGGGAATGAATTCGTCAGCCTGCGGCGGATCCAGGATTTTTTTTGGGTAGGGTGATGGGGGTTTGCGGGAAACTTTGCCCCTCATTCTTGTTACTTTAAACGAATAATTATTGAATATACAGTATCGGTAATATCTATAGTCCGTCATTTCAAAGTGATATTGTTTACCCCTTATGTTTAGTTTTTTTATTGTTAAGAATTTTCGATTAAAACACAGTTCATTCTCTTACAAACCCCATATAAAACAAAGTTTAAATATTTTTTCTCGGAAGTGTTAGAATTTTTTTGAGTACACAATTGTATAGCCTATTTAAATCTTGTTTGATAATGTGCAAGCTTTACGTGGCAAAAATTACCATCCATCCTGACGTATTGCCACCTAAGTTTTAATTTAAGAGATTTAAGAACGAAGTTTTTCATGCCTGAAAGGGATTAAAACCTACTTGAGAAATAAAACAGGTAAAGAAAAGCTCAACGGTCCTGCACACATATACAAATTTTTCAATTGAAGAAGTTTTAGAAGAATTTTCCAAAAAAAACCAAGAAAAATGTTAACTTCATTGATTTATAAGTAAAAAGAAAAAATTAATGTATTTAAAATTGACTGTCGTCAGCTAAAGTTGAACATAAAAGCAGGTATGTGTGCCCCGCAAGCGTTTCGCTTCACTTCATTATTTCAAAATCTACTTTGCCTTGGCCGAGTAAGGGTTTCCTTCACCAACAGCGCCACCCATCAGTATCACCAATAACAGACGGTGAGAAGTGTTTTCCCTCTATCACAAGGGAATTTTGGTAATCTGTAACAAGATTTCCATCGTCGTCTATAGGGACCAGCACGGGCCATGAAAGCATTTGTTTACTACTTTGTTTTCTTGTAGAACTTTCCAACTTCGTTATACAAGCTGTTACTGTGTCGCTGGCAAACATCTCCTCCACAGTGGGATGAGGAGTTGGGAGACAGGGATGGGCGATGATGAGAAATCATCGATTTTGTCATCGGTGATGACATCGGAGGGTCAACATCGATTCTCGATTTTCATCGACCGACAATCATCGATTTTACACAATATCGATATCATTCTAAAATACGGAATTGTTCCCGTGCTCATCAGAAGTAAGCCGATCTATTGGAAGCGTTCATGCAATTTTTAACATTGTTTATTTTCATAAATTTTTTCCTCGAAATTATGTTTAAGAGTTTCAGATTTATTTAAAAAATTTTATCAAAAAACTCAAAATCAAATCAAATATTTTACTACCTTCGCCTTTTTTATGAATTATAGTTTTACATACGTACAACCACGTTCAGGTATATCGTCACCTGAAATTCAAAAGTCGTAACTACATATGTATGCATGTATGTATGAACAGTGAATATCTGGAATCATCGGCACTTCGATTATGTGTGCAAGGTATCGATGTGCCGATGTTCTACATAGTCCGCAATCGATTATAAAACATCGATATTTTACGCCTTATCATCGATAAAATCGAATATCAATGAATATTGGACATCCCTATTGGGAGATGACATCTATGTATTGCTTATTAATTTTCCGGTTACAAATTCTTCGGTAACGTGCAGAATAGACCGGAGTCGGCGTAAAACTGTAGGTCCCTCCGCTTTGTGTGACAACATCAAGGCGCACCTCACATGTCGGAGGAGAAGCTCGGCCAAACACTAACATATGTGTAAGCGCCAATCTATTATTATTATATTATATTATTATTATGGGGTGCATGCAATAACACCAAACGCAATAATTCCAATTACTTGGACATTAAAAAGCAGTTTCAGAAGTGAAATAAAGAGTGTTATTTTATTATAATTATATTTTCTAAACGGTTATAATGCCACCAGTGCATAATTGCGAAAGGAGGGGACGGGGCGGGGGAGGCGAGCGGGACGTCGTACGTGGCGCGGGGTGGTGCGCGAGCGCGGAAAGCAAATTTGTGTTATTCAATTGGGAAATAACACAAATTTGCGTTATTGCCGTTTGTGTTATCTCACCCCCCCCCCGTATATTAATATGTATCCTAACTTTATCGAAAGGCATCCAAGTGGCTTAATAATTATCTTCATGTTGGTCTGGACTGCTAACTACCACTCATATCAGCCTCTTTCCATTATTTAAGATAATTGCATAAAGTCTGAATTCTCCAACGGTGTCACATTTTCCATTGGCTTAAAATTTTTTGAAGTGAAACTTCTTTAGCGGCGGTTGGTTGGTTGGGAGTAAATTGGCAAATTCAGCGGAAATTGCACACGGAAATGGTGCAATGGAAATGGTGCAACGGAAATGATGCAACGGAAATTATTGGGGCTGAAACAAGTGCTTCTTGAGTGTATGGTATTAATTTAACAAAAAATTGCTAATAAAAGGTTAAAGAATAAAACTTAGAAAAATACCAATACAAGAATGAAAGTAAAGGTGAGTACGTACATAGATAAAGAAACGGATAAAGGCATAGGCAAAAATAAAAACAAAATCAAATATGCGTAAAGATAAAGGCAAAAATGAAGACCAAGGTAAATTTAAACACTTTACTTATATATATAAGGGCAAAGGTGAAGGGGAATATGTAGATGAAGAAAATGATAAACATAAAGGTAATAAAAACAAAGATGAGGATGAGGATACCGATGACAGTAAAGATGAAGATAGGGAAAGAAAGATTAAAATAAAGGTAATTGAAGGGGAAAAGATAAACAGAGAGACACAGAGACTCAATCTGGGAACTATTTTGGGATTTTAGAAATTTTCGGGATTATCGAGACATCTATAAAATAATCCATATTTTTATCGGTTTTGTTATCGATATTTTAATCGATTTTGTTATCGATAATTTTATGGATTTGTTATCGATTATCGATATCGATATTTTTAACTATTTTGTATTTTTTTATCGGTATTTATCGATTTTGTTATCGACATTTATCGATTTTTTTATCGACATTTATCGATTTTGTTATCGATATTTATCGATTTTGTTATCGATACTTAGCGGTTATTGTTGTCGATATTTATCGATTATGTTATCGATATTTATCGATTTTTTATCGATATTTATGGATTTTGTTATCGATATTTATTGATTTTGTTATCGATATTTATCGTTTTTGATATCGATATTTATCGATTTTTTATCGATATTTATAGATTTTGTTATCAATATTTATCGATTTTGTTATTGATATTTATCGATTTTTTACCGATATTTATAGATTTTGTTATCGATATTTATCGATTTTGTTATCGATATTTATCGATTTTTTATCGATATTTATCGAATTTGTTATCGATATTTATCGACTTTTTTACCGATATTTATCGATTTTGTGATCGACATTTATCGAGTTTGCTACCGATATTTATCGAGTTTGCTACCGATATTTCTCGATTTTGTTATCGATATTTATCGATTTTGTTATCGATATTTATCGATTTTGTTATCGATATTTATCGATTTTGTTATCGGCATTTATCGATTTTGTTATCGATATTTGTGATTTTGTAATCGATTTACCTACGAATTTTATTATCGATGTTGCTGTTGAAATTTTTATCGAATTTGTCATCGATTTTGTTATCGATTTGTTATCTATCGGTTTTTTTATCGATATTTTGTTGGACGTTATTATCGATTTTGTTATCGATACAGTATAAAGATAAAAATGAATATAATGGAAAAACAGAGTAACATGAATGTTAATAAAACGAACAAGGGAAGAGGTAGGGATTTAGATAGAAAAAAGAGAAAAAATATAACATTAAGCAAAAGCAGATGTGTGTATGTATACATTGGTTATGAGACAAAATAGATAAGTAAAGTAAGTTTCACTTCTCTAGTGTGGCCCAGGCGCATTTACTTTTTTTTATGGGTTCTATACATGAAATAAGCTCCCACTTGTTCGAGGATTTTTTTCGCTTTTTTCTTTGGAGATATGATCTGTCAAAGTTTGCATTTTTTCGTGATTCTGACTAATCATGTACTTCACCAAATCGTTATATCTCTGCCCATCGTAGAGACTTAATCTTAACGTCGTTTTAAACCTAAAGAAACGGGCTTAATATTTCTATATAAAAGATGGTCAAGATTGTCCTAAAGCTAACTTAGCTATTAACAGTTGCACTTTTTGAAGTTGATTTGCACAGTGAAGACCAGTAAATTAGGGATTTAAAATTATACCATCGTAATTCGTGTTTAATTCTCTATAAAACACATGGTTCAAAAAATTGGCGTTTTTCAAGAACTATTTTTAAAATATTTTTCTTTATGACGAGATGGTTTATTTTGTGAGAATCAACTATTTTTTGTAATTTGTTTTCGAAAACATAGTCATATCTCCGAAGAATAAAAAAGAAGAAAAAATTCCTCGAATACGTGTTAGTTTATTTCATGTATAGAACCCACAAAAAAAATTTAAGCGAATCGGAGACATGACATAATTTATTTAACGAAATCCGTTCGACTTAAAAAAGAATGGCTCATATACTACATATATAAATCACTTCTTTTCATTCGACCGCAATTTTTATATCATAACTTCATTATTTCCTTTCATAAATTTTGAAATTTGCTTTTTTATATTAATTAAATTAAGTAAAAACTAACAAGAATTTTATACTATAACAATCTAAAAGAAAGTGTTTGCATTATAAAGACCCATAAAATTAGTTTTTAGTTGTAATAACTTTTAGCTCCTTACATACATAGAAAACCAAATTGCCTGAGATTGAAATTATGTATAGGGTATTCCATTGTCGCGGGTGGGACATTTGTACAGCAGAAAAAGTATTTATTTTTCAAATTTAAGTATAAAGTACTAAGCATTCTACATTTCGATAAAGCTACACCTAGTTCACTAATATACGAGCTATTACCAAATACGAAAAATATTCCAACATGATTTTATATGGGAAAATTCTCAGCTGTTTCTTCTGTCACGGGTAAGACAAAGAAAAGACACTGCTTTTTGGAGAACATATATTTTACGGAAAGTCTGCGAATTCACTTAACATTTCTATCTGAATTAGAAGTTTTACTATACAGAAAGGAAACAGCAATCCTAACAAATAGGGACACGATATCGAACGGAAAGTATCGATATGGTACTCATTTAAAGTATCGCTGTAAAAATATCGGGTACCCATTAATATCGGAATAAAAAGACTCGATATCCCAAATATCGTTGCCAAATTCCAAAAAAATTTCTTAACATTGGTGTTGTATGTAGGCCGCTGTGGTGTAGTGACTAGAAGTGTGCAAACCTCAGAGTGTATTTCTGCCAAGAAAACCAGCTTCTCATAAAAAAATACAATCACCGTTTAGAGTCGGCGTAAAACATTAGGGACCCCCTCTATGGCACAACACCAAGGCCACGCGACAAATGGGAGGGGAAGCTCGGCCAAATACTAACATATTGTGTAAACGCCAATCTATTATTATTTTTACACGTAGAGATGTTGACTTAAAACACCGAGGCCGTGGGTTCAAATCCCGCTACATGCAATCTAAACTATAGTACAAATTTCTCTTCTTTAAAGCCCAATTTATATCGGGAAGGATTGTCAGTCACATGCAGCCTCAATGCGTAAGTCGTAAATTAGGCTAAATTGTACGACTCGACAACATTGGCATTGTCACACAGTGCTGCCAAGTTTTTCCGTTTTAATACACTAGTCGAGTGGAAATTTTAGGCAACGACGTGAAATTATCGATATGATTCGACCCTCGAAAAACGACTTGCATTCTACACGACTCTCGCAATGAGGGTGATTGTCTTATTAAATTGAGTTTTAGACATTCGATACGATACTAGGGTTCTGGTACTCGATTCCAAAAAATATCGCTTGAAAACTATCGAGTAAAAAATATCGGTATAGAATGCCAAATTCCCGTGCCAATAGAATCGAAATTCGTGTCCCTACTAACAAAGCACAAACCATAACAAGAATTAGTTGTTTATATCTAAAAAATTCAAAATTCTCCTGTCACGGGTAGGACAGCGGATGGGATACGTACGATTTTCTTCATGAAATCAAGCTTCTAGTGAGATCTATGTACATATATCAAAGGGCTTAGGTATGATAAATGTTAGAGACCAAATACAAGATCAATTGACCCACTTTTATCACAGTAGAGTCATTGTAAGACTAACGAAATACTGCTGCCCTCAGGATCTATTTTAGGGGCAATAGTTATAGCAAACGAAAGCTAGAGTTGAGTTATTTTTGGAAAACTGATTTTATGGACAAATCAGGCTCAAATTTAGCTATACTTTGGTGGAACCATAGAACGTCAGAAAAGATCTTGTGTATCGATGTCTAATCCGAAAACTTACCTGCATTAGAATACTTGTACATACATACATATATACGTATTTGTCAATAAAGGCTATTTATTAGATTGAATTTATAAGTTAGGCAATCTTCTAGATTTTCTTGGCTCGAACTTTTGAGGTAATTGTTAGTATTGACTTTTGGTTTGTTGTTAAGCAAACCCTCATCATAGAATTCTCTGGCGTCTCTATGATAGTAATGTTTACCGTGACTTTTCGAGTTGGCCACGCGAAATTTTTTACTACATCGCTTAGCCCATCAACAGTATTATGGTGCTTAGTCAACCGGAACTTCAAAGTTTTGTGGCATTAAACATAGGTTTGAAAAGTTAAACTTGTTTTTTTATTGTTAGGCACCATGAGAAAAAATGTATAAGTGATTGTCACGGGCGGGACACGATAAAACGTTTCAAAATCTCTAAAGTAGGTACTTATAATATAAAAAAAAAAATGGAGTAGGGCTCCATAGTATAAACACACTCTAGTTATGAAGTTATAGAAAAATCCCTTAAGTAGTAACTAAGCAATATGAAGTTTAAAACTTTTTTGTCACGGGTGGGACATGCAAAACCGTAGTGATTTCATCACATTATATAATTTAAATGCCTATTTTTCTTCAATGCCATGTTGCTTCTTTGGGACGAAGAAAGATCGAGGCATTTATTCCCCTCTTCAAAAAAAATAATACCTTTGTAAATACTAGATTTTGCAGAGCCTTCTGTATTAAAATATATAATCGTATTCAATTACTTTTCTAATGTTGAAGTTTTGAGTGCATTTACAGTGTAATAAAATTATATAACTACATTTTTTCTTCCAAAATACGTTAATTTGAGGTATTTAGCATTGATTCATCAAGCATTCCATGTTCAATAAGTTACTTTATAATTGGGCACAAAGTTTCACGTACTCATGGAATACCCCGTATGCAAGTGCCACCGAATGCACGTAATTTATAATTACAATTTTATCGACATGTAAAAGTTTTCTAATGAAATCGACAATGGAATAATAATTAGAAATTGTTAGTATGTACTACAATCGCTGTAGACGTGGCAAGATTTAGCTTATGAGGTAAATTGGAAGGTCTAATAGGCGCCAAATGGATAATAATCATAATGATATGCTGAAGAGCTGTTAAGAAAGCAATTTCGAACTCATGAAATGCATATGGAAAGTAAATATAAATATATATACCCACATATTTACATACTAGGAATGTTGCGTATGTGGGATTTTAGACATCCGCATTAGCATCCGCGCTTACATCCGCGTATGTCAAATATTGAAAAAAAAATATTTATTCAAATTAAGCAATTTAGGTAAATAGAAAGGTTGGCAATAATGTTGATTTTATTCAGTACTTAAATTTAAAAACTGTGGCTTTACATTTAATAAAAAGCAATGTTGCTGCCTTTTCAGCTTCCAGCCTGTTCTTTAAAGGGTCGTAAATTAAACCTGGGCCACTAAATAACTGCTCGCTCGGAACAGTTTCTGAAGGAGGCGTGTTTTAATACTTGCATTTTAAACTCGTTTCGAATTATTTTTGTTTTGGTAGAAGAATAATTCATGTTTGAAAATAATCCAGACTTTCATCTTCACTTTATGAATTTAGCACCATGGCAGATGTCTCGGGTTTTTCTAAACCTTTCAGAAAGCAATATGCCGTCTCTTTTGGCAATTATGAAGATAAAAACGTTTACCTTAGGAGGCCGCTGTGGCTGAGTGTTTAGAGGTGCGTACTACCACTCCGTGGGAACTGGGTTCAACTCCTGGTTTGGGTAAAATCTAAGTTAGAAAAAGTTGGTTTGTAACGGCGGTCCCTTCTCGGCAGGTAATAGCAAACCTCCGAGTGTAATTCTGCCATGAAATATTTTCTCATAAAATAATTTTTCCGTTCGGATTCGGCGTAAAACTGTAGGTCCCTCCATTTGTGTAACAACGTCAAAACGCACAGCGGAAATTTGGAAAAGCTCGACCAAACACTTGGAAAAGTTAAAGCGCCAAAATATGTACCATTATTATTATTAAATATTATGGAGATGTGGGAGTAACGTGTCAGATCTTGTTACTTGTGAGTGCTAAATGAAGATTCCCATGGGTTAATAGGTACCCCCAATTTCTTTCCACAACTTTCACAAAATCTCTGCATTGATTTTTGGGAATACGAATACGAATATCCGCAACATCCCTGATACATACATACATATCGTCGATGTTTTTGCAAAACCAATAACGGTTTTAAGATTTTTATTCATAAAGCCCTGAATGCAGGGTGTGATTCGGGCAAAAACAACTATGGAGAAACTTCATTGTCAACAAATTCAATTAAAACTTTACTTACTGGAGTTGAAGTGTCTCACTTTTCGAATATTAGACATATGAACTTACATATGTACGTATGTACTTATGTACATATTATGTGTGATGCATGCTTCCCAACCATCCAATACTGTCTTATCCTGTACAGTGTTCACGAATACCAATTGCCAGACTGCATTATTTCTCTACACCCAGCCAGCTCTTGGATTTCAGAAGGCCATCGAAACGTGAGCCCCCACCAAAGTCTCATTTTCTAGCACGTTCATAGTCAGGTAAACACACATGCCTTGGTATGTATGTACGCACATATGACTAAAAGAAATTCGACGAATGTCAGTTTCTTGTTCGTATGGCATTTGGTATTGGCATTTGACAATTTCGTCTAATTACGAATGCAGTGAAGGCGCACAAATTTTCGAAACCCGAAATTATGGTTTATATAGCAGCATACCGTTCACCGCAAAGGAGTTAAAGTTGCCACCAAGGCAGCAGACACGTTATTTGCAGTTGTCAAAAAGCCGTCAATGTCTCTCCATCATTGTTGCCGCCGCCGTCGCCGCCACCGCAAGTGCCAATACAACCGTGGCGCCACAAATGGGTGTTTCCTTTGACGTTTATAGCGGCCAAATGCTGTGGCGCATACATAACATAATCACAAAATTATATACAATTACATGTCTCCATAGTCATACATACATAAATACGTATGTATGTATGGCGTGGCATATTAAACACAAATAAACATACCACACCTTGAAATAATATTAAAGTTGCGTTCTCAACTTTTTTGTGTAAAACCTGTAAAACTGCCCAAAAGCAAAAGAAGCCAGAGAACTGAGTGCGGGAACGCTTTCTGGTAAATTCCTGTAAATTCTTGCGAGTAAGTGAACGCAACTTATATGTATGTACATATGAAAGTTCATATTCGTGTATGCATACATACATACATACAAGGGATGTTGCGAATATTTGCATTCGCATTCGTTATGCGGTACAAATGATGAGAAAAAGGTATTTTTTTATTATGTGAACAGTGGGAAAAGTAGAGATTATATTAAAGAATTAACCTTTTAATATAGTTTAATTCACTTTCATTGCTTGCCTAGATTTTTTATTATAATTAAAGTTAAAATTGAAGCAAATAGTTGAATTAATTTTTATTAATTTTCATATTTTGAATTAAAAGGAAAGTGATTCTTAAGCATTATTTTAAATTCATCTTTTTTTTTTAATGTGCATATGTACGTAATAATTTATTAATTCAATATTTGGGAATAAGGGGGAATGACGCTATATTGGCGCTCAACAAAAAAGTTTGTCGCCCGCGCGATTTCTTCATGACACACCAAACATTGTGCCCTCCCTTCCTATTACTAGCACGGTTGCCGTGTTGGTCCAAATGGACTAAATTTGTTCCATTTATTTTCGTTTGGTCCATTGGTCCAATGCTTTTTCAAATGGTCCATTTCACAATGCTTTGGTTAGGTTATTATCACCCTTTCACTTCATGCAATAGTTTTTAATTTTTTCTATTTAATTGATGAATTTTGGCAACACCTGCTAAAAGTTTGAATAATCCACCGATCTTCAAATATGGCATCGCTAATCATCTGTGAAAGCACGCTTTGAAAAATTCCGCGGTTTCTTGCTAATTTCGATTTAATGTTCAATTTAAATGTTCCTTTGAATTCATGTAATGTTTCGAAAACTTGTAAGTACATGTACCTGAAAGTGTGTTCTTTATTTATTTGTTAATATGTAAGTATATTCAATTTATATTTATATGTAAATATTATAAATGTTGCTTTAAAAAATATTTAATATTCGATTGTAATGCACTTTGTACGCAATATGTAAAAACGTAATTGGCATATTGTCTTGATAAAGAGCAAGACACTCCACTCAATTTCCCGATGTTATAGAAATTGGTTAATTTTTTACCATTTGGTCACTTTTTTGGACCGGAAAAGGAATTGGAAATGTGATTACTAGTGAGTAAAAAATCTACATCCGCATCCATATTAAACATTTTTGCCGTGTCTTGCAGCGACTTGATTACTTGAAAGTTTCGACTGAGCACGACCACAGCAAAACCATATCGTCGACATCACTGATTCATAGAGTATGCTCATGTATAGTGACACGAATTTCGATACGATACGATACCATATCGATACTTTTGGCATTCGATACCGATGTTTTCTACTCGATAGTTTTAAAACGATATTTTTTGGAATCGAGTACCAGAACCCTAGTATCGTATCGAATGTCATAAACTCACACTACACTGAGGGAAAAAAATATTAAAATCAAACAGGAACGTAATTGATCTTACTATAAACGTCACCGAAAGTACTGTATATTGGTAAATATTAAATTCAATTACGCGCATATTAAAATGACCGCGTTCATACTGAAAAAGCATCCGCGAAGTGAATAATCAAGACAAAAACTAAAAAAAAAAATTAATTTGCATGTTTCCTGCAGTGGAATTCGAACCCGACCATCTCCGGATATCAACAACTTGTGGCAAGCATCTTTGCGCACTCAGCTACACCCAATCATATAAATTTGTTTCAAATGTTGAATATCTATCAACACCACAGCGCGCGATTTGTACTATGTATGCATGTGTGTGTTGTCACCGCTCTCAGAGCGGCGCTCTGCATGCTTGGGGCGCGTATGTACACTTACATATACATACTCAGATGTGAACAGTCAAATACGTGCGTAATAAATTTTGTATGAAAATATTATTTTTAAATACGAACATTTTTAAACGATAATCAAATATAAAGTATTCATTTTTACTATGCATTATTTCCCTCAGTGTACAAGTATAATGTTATTAACATATAATATATATATATTGGGCTTTAAAGAGCAGAAATTTGTACTATAGTTGGGACTGCATGAGGTGGAATTTCAACCCACGGGCTCGTTGTTTTAAGTCAACACCTCAATCTCTACGTGTTGTAATTATATAGACCGGCGCTTTGACAATATGTTAGTGTATACATACATACACGCTCTGCTTTAGAAGGCAGCGAAAGCTTCATTCAACCGCACGACTTGTTCGCACGAGCGCAGTGACATCAATTTCTCGAACACTACAAAAATTCTCTGTCGAAGCTGACCACCTCTGTTATAGATATTTGCCCGGAGCTGTCCGTCTGTTACCCAAAAGCCGAATCACACACACATACCTTTTGTCTCCTTCTCTCACTTTCAGCGCACGCACGTGTTTGCAAAATGATGACGAAGTGATTTTGTATGGAAAATCATTTATGCCCATATATTTGAATGAAATAAACATACTTAGAATATATCAAATGATAGGAAAAAACTTTAATTTTTGATTCTAGAAAACAAAAACAAAATCATTCGGGTGGTTTTCGAGCATTTTGAAAAAAAAAAATGCTAATTTTTGCAACAATTTTTTGTCTTAAAATTCTCAAAATTTGTTGAATTTATATAAAATTTGTACACGATAATATTTCTATTGCTACAAATAACCTATATCTCGAAAATGAAAGATATATGTATATATATGCAAATAATAAGCTACTAGAGCACTTTAAGGCTCAAAATTGACTCCAAAGTAAGCCAATATTTACTGTTGTTTCTACGACAGAAATCGAATTGGTTACTTACAAAAATGGATCTCTCGATAGGTTTGGAATTTTATCTTTGAAGCGCCACATTTTTCCTTGAAATTGCTTCATTAGTTCTCCTGCAATAAACGTTTTCGTGAAGCTATAACAATTACAATTGTCGATCATCAATGATAGTTGTTTTGGGACAGTTAGGGTCGGTTGTTCAAAGCCTGGTTGACACTAATCACCGGTTAAACATCGTTGCCGACTTTAGAGACACCGTGTTATATGCATGGAGTCGAAAACGTCGATAACGATGTTAACCGATGATTAGTGTTAATCAGGCTTTGAGCAACCGGCCCTTAAAAGTTGTTTTACGTATTCTGTTTCCATCTTCACAATCAACTCAACATTTGGCATCCTTCAGCTTATTTATGTCTCAATTTGTTATTTTTCCACTTACCACAACGGAAGACCACACACTGATGAAGAATAAATAAACTGACGAGTTTGACGAGGATCATCAGTTGGAAAAGTAGAAAAACACTGTCCCAAATAAATATAAATAAAAATAGGTTTGTATGTATGTATCACCACACAACGTGAATGGAGTACTCGTACAAATGAGGGATATTAGGAATCAAAGGAAACTTGTTATTTTATTTTGTCATGCAGCTATTTAAATGTTTCAAAATGGACAATTTCACAAAATGCTCGCATATGGGATTTGTAATGCGTATATTTAAAATAAATAAAGGCGACGACTTAACGAACAACACTTAAAGAAGTAGTAGACTGATGCAGCTGTAAATGTTTCTGGGAACAATTTTATTTATGTAAATTAGTACAGTCTTTTGCACTTGAGAAGTTTTTAAATGCAAGCATCCTTAACATAGCAAAGTTTCATTATATTTTATTAATGCTGATATTTACCTGATGATTGATTGCAAAAATGTGTAATTTGCACTTTTGCTGATTACATAACTAGTTTCCCTTTCTGAATTGGTCCTTTAAGTACATTCTTGCGGAAAATTGTGGTTTTCAAAAATCGGTCCGTTATGGAAACTCTAATGTACTTTTACACCGATTGCTGGCACAAAAATACTGGAGACTAGTCGGAGAATTTCCGACGAAACTATAAAAGCTGCATTTTCTTAGGGTTGTACGACTTCACTAGAAAGTCGACTTTCGACTTTTCGATCGACTCTGTACAGTCGACTTTAAAAGTCGACCGATCCACGAATAAAAGTCGACTTTGTTCGACTTTTTTCGACTTTTTTAATAAAAAGAAAATGTATTAAGAATACTCTGCGCTTAACTCATATAATAGCTATAAATATAAAAGTCAGAATACACCAAAAATATCATGATTTACTAGTGGTCTTTAGAATAATCAGTAATTTAGTGAAATTCAGTGCTAGGTAAAAAACAAGTAAGAAAGTCTAAGTTCGGGCGGAGCCGAACATTAAATACCCGGCGCAAGTATTAAATATATGTTTTCCACCTTTCCGAAAGCTACCGCTACATGATAAGCGGGTGTAGAAATATTAAGTAAACTAGCATCCTTAAATTTCGAAATATTGAAATTTCAAGCATTTCTGAAATTTACCGTTATATGAAAAGTGGCCGTAATTTTAGTCCGATTTCAATAATTTTCAACAGTTCGCTTTTATGTGGCAAGCACAATAACCATACCGAGTTTGGTACAAATTGCTAAAACGGTTAACGATATACATATATGTGATCATAAGTGGGCGGTGCCACGCCCATTTTCTAAAATTTTTTCATAAGCGTATTTCCTGATAAAGAATTGTTGCAACCATCAATTTTGAATAAATTGACTTTAATATTTACTGATTTATCGAGGATTTCGTATATCTCGAAATTACCGTTATATGGGATGTGGGCGTGGTTATTGACCGATTTTAAAAATTTTCGGTCATTTGGTATGCTGTACCAGGGTCAACAACTGTGCAAAGTTTGGAAGAAATTGGTGCAGCGGTTACCAAAATATACATATGTAACTATAAGTGGGCGTGGCTACGCCCATTTTTCAAAAATTTTTAATATTCTTATTTCTCGTGTAAAAGTTATTCTAAATGTCAATTTTAAGTGAATTATCTTCAGTAGTTACTAAAATATCGCAGTTTTCGTATTTCTGAAAATTACCGTTATATGGGAGGTAGGCATGGTTATTGTCCGATTTCGCCCATTTTCAATACCATCCGTCCTACGCCTAAAAGAAGTGCATGTACGAAGTTTCGTTAAGATATCTCAATTTTTACTCGAGTTATCGTGTGCACAGACGGACGGACGGACGGACAGACAGTCACCGCTTAATCGATTTCTCTTTTCATTCTGATCATTTATGTATACATTTGTCTATATCTATCTCGATTCGTTTTGCCTGTTACAAACAACCGTTATGTGAACAAAGTTATAATACCCTTGTGCACAAGTGCGCTCGGGTATAAAAACAAACAGACAGCATGATTGTGCAGCATGAAAATGTTGGTTGTGAGGGTTTTTAAAAATTATATTTTTGAAAAATAATTTAAAGATTTTTAAATTTTCACCAAAAAAAAAATCTAAAATTTTTTTGGATCGATATTTGGTTATTACGGACAACTTTTTGAAAAATATTGCCTTTCCGATGGAGCAGAATTGGCGGGTATTGGTAGAAATTTAAGTGGCATTTTATAAACACGGGGATAAATATGGGAGTAGCCCAGGCAGATAGTGGATTGGGATTATCGGTGTTTAAAATTTTTTACCTTACGGATTGGTCAAATTCGAACCAAAGACTGTCTGTAGAAACTTACATAAACTCATGCAGAAAAACTTTCTTGCATGAAATTTTTTAAATAAATACCTATGTTTATCTTACCTCATTATTAACTAAAGATTGTGGGGACAAACGATTAACACATTTGAGGAATTTGTTTTCGTATAATAATTTTATGCGCTGCTCTTAAATGATTTGACAATGTTGTTGTACTGTCATTAAAATTCATTTCGCTACCACACTTTTCACATTTTACTTCAGTTTTATTGTAAATTTTTTTAAAATACGACCAAACAGCACTCCGCGCGCTTGTTAGAAGACCAGTTTTTATTTGCAAATAAATTTATAAAAAAAGTCGGGAGTCGAAAGTGAATAGTCGACTTCAGTCGACTTCCATAAACTGAAAGTCGATCAATAAAATTCGACTTTCAGGAGTAAAAAGTCGATTTTGGTCGAAAGTCGAAGTCGACTTTGCCATCCCTACATTTTCTTCCTCCCTTTCACTGACGCACACAGCGCTCAAGCCTTTCTCAATTTAAATGCAGCACAGGCATTATCGTTTTTTAGTCCTAATTATGTTTTATGAACTCATTGGAACATGTAATTTTCAAGCAATTATAAAAATTATTTCCTTCCCGCGTTTACTATTCTTTTAATGTATTTTGAATGTGAAAATGTGCCATAAAAACCGGAGACGGCGACGAAGACAAAACGTGCCACAAATCATTAATGAATTTCGGCGCCAAGGGACTATTCATGCAAACAAGCAAATTCATAAAGCCAGACTTTGGTTTAGAAAAACCGGCAGCCAGACGAAATAACAAGAAAGACGAAAAGAAGGCGTGAAGGTCAAGGATGGCAGAGTGTGCGAAGATATGAAGCATTGTTTTACATCCGAATTATTTGACGTGCTATTTGGGTTTTTTGAAGTATATAGTTTTGTTGGCAAATCATTAATCTCCATTAAAAATATATGTACACTCTATGCCAAGCTAAAAAGTGAAGCTGTGAATTTTATTTAGGAGTTTCACTGAAATCAGCCCTAACATGATTAACAACGTAAAAGGACTATAAAATATCCTAAGCACAGCATACAGATCTAAAATGCCTAATTATACGAACCTGACGCAGTTACCGAACCAGTATTTTGTTCATCAAAATCGGCCCGTGCTGTTGATGAGCACCGACAGTGCTGACGAAAATGGCGGCGCGGCCAGAGGCGGATTGCTTGAAATTGAGTAGCGAGAAGCTGGTGTAATTTATTTAATATTAATTTGCTGAACAAAAAATAAAAATACCCAACGAATTTTTTATATTTTTCACTGACTCCTTCATACATATTAATTATTACCTTTCCGATTTTCTCTTTGTACTTTCGGCGCCAAGGTGGTGCTACCTGCAGCTCTTGTGAGTGAGCACAGCCAATTTGTTGTGATCAACGAATCATTCAACAACATTTCATGTGTGAAAATTTACACAAAAATACATAAAAGGCCGCAACGAATTGTGGGAAGAGCTACAATTGAAAAAAACCAAGCTGTAGTATAACTTTTAAGAATTGATATTTAAAGATATGCCGGCCTTTGGTATTCTGGCGTAGTGGTCAATGATGTAATGACGTCAAAATTCTGTTAAAATAGTTTTTTTTCAGGAAGAGGCACACTACTTAAGTATTACAAGAACAATTATCGAACAAACTCAACCGCATGTTGTTTTATTTTCCTCTATGTCATTGTGCTTAAATCATTTAAAATTGTTCTTGGTCCAATATTTATACTTCTTTTATTATGCCTAAGATTAAATTAGCGTTGAGAGCACGATTTTGATAAGCTTTCTGTGTAATCCCTGATATTATCTGTTATTATGATTTGTCAAACCACTTGGACTTGTCTGTGACTACATCTTTTATTGAACTCTTTCCTCTATTTCTGGTTTGTTATAATGTGATAATGTATGTATTCCTTGTAGTTTTGCAGGTTCGAAGGTTGTTCCAACATATGTATTCCAGCCTAGCGTGCAAATTGTAAATTATGAATCCGAGTGGACAGTTTATTTCCTCTGCATCGAAATCATCAAGAAAAGTTTTCTCCCTTAGTCAAGTCTGCCCTCTTATTTCCGTATATGTTCCTGTTCGAAAACACAGATGAGTCAGATATCTACTGACTCGACAGTCGAGCTTAACGTGCATTTCCAATCTCTGACTACTATGTATAGACTTTGTTACCGATGGGGCAAGTGTCAGGCGTTCCGCTTGGCTATCTGAGAAAGTGTGTATTTTGTACTCCTTCGTAGTTTCATTCGAACGCTAGATGCAGCCCGTGGCGCACATGTTAAGTGACGGCGCCTGTTTTACCTGTGCTTAAAAATCACAAGCTACTCAATTGAGCTTCATGTCCAAATGATAAAACGATACTATAAAAATGGCTTTTCATTAATGCAAACCTTGCGCCAGTACTACCCATTTTAAGGCAGATGAGATTGAGCTTCATGTCCAAATGATAAAACGATACTATAAAAATGGCTTTTCATTAATGCAAACCTTGCGCCAGTACTACCCATTTTAGGGCAGATGAGAATAGACGCACTAGGGTAGATCAAATGGACAGCTCTAGTTAAAGAGTTTACTCGGAGGCCGCACAGGTCCACCGTGATGCCCACGGCTATACAAACTCTCGAACAACGTAAAGTCGATAATTAATACTCGATCCCTTGATCATCAGTATTGTAAGGATTGCGCCATAAAGTGATCTACCCATCTTGCTGGTTCGTTAAGTAGAAATTATAGTGCCACATCGAAAGTCGAGACGAATTTCCTTAAATTCGAGAATAAATAGGTCATATGTGTGCGCAAAAACTTTAATGGCTTTCGATGCAGTGCGGAACAGAAATTCGTTCAGCGTCAGCACAAAGGAGATAGAACCCCGCCTTAAAGGGTATTTCGCGTGGCTGTTTTCATTACTTCAGCGACTCATAATGGGTTACCGATATCGTGTTCTATTCCTGCCTAAACTATGGAGAAATGTTTGGATACTAAATTAGGATTGGTAGCGCATTTTATATCATTGTCTGTAAGCATGCTGCGTATAGCTGAATTTCGCGGAGGCAAGGCACACTACGTGTAGACTTAAACGACGGCAAAGGAAAACAGGTTGATGTGTAGACAGAAATTGGTACGACCATTTTTTCCTGTTTTAGGGATGAATACCACTCTTACCTCCTTCCGTGGCTTTTGTATACAGCAAAGGATGAATGGACGTTATCCATAGAGTTACTATGTAATTCGTCCATTAGAGCATGACTGGAATGAATTCGTCTAGACTCGGACATTAATAGAGTTGAAAAGGTCTGATAAGCAAAGCTATCACATCTTTATGACGATTTCATTGACTTTCTACTTTATAGTGCCACATCCAGGAAAATATAAGTTTTTGCCAGAGCTTCTCTTCCACCTTGTGATGTGCGTCTCGATGCTGTTATATAAATGGATGTACCTAAAGTTTTACGCCGCCTCCGAACGCAAATGAATTTTATGGAAAGCTATTTCAATGCAGAAATATGTTCGGATGTTAGCTCTTTGTTAAATTTTTGAACGTTTTTTTCTGTCGGCAAGCATTTCAAGCTCTTCGCACCTAAGTGTTTCGACCTCTCTCTATTTATTACGGCAAATACGTATCGCTTCCCTTTTCAGCTCCCTTTACAGGCCAACATACATACATACATATGTAGCTCGCCTTGCGCCCGATCGCAGCGTGGCCCTGTGGGTGACATCTTTTTGTTCTGCAACTTCGAGACACTCGCATCGTACCAGCTCGCTGAAATCCGACTTTTTCTTCAACGGCGATACTTATTGAGTGGGAAATGTGGTTAATAAGCGTGGCTGGGATTGGGATCCGCCATGTAAGAACCCCTTCCCATGAAATGTTATTTAAATGGTATTCATGAGGCTCTTAAACAAAAGACTCGTCTATATTTATACGAGGTTCCCCCTCTTTCAACCATAATTTCTAAAGCTAAAAATTCCAACTGTTTTCTATGTAGCGTACCAATGCAGATTTATTGCTTTTTATTTTGAAGCTGTTCTAATTTATATGCGCATTTTATCCGCTTCAGGAATTCATTCATAAGTCTTGGTTAGCTAAGATATAATATCGAAGATTTGAAAAATCGTAAATGGTTTGTGCTTAGCGTTTTATAACTGGGCGGTAACTTTTTATGCGGTAACTGTTGTTTATAAAAACCCTAGCCGATAATTTGTTGTAGTATGTACGTAAAATCAAAAAATCGCTGTGATGGCCTAATCTAATTTTGATTGATTGCTTTGATATGTACATCGTATATACATACATACATACATGCATATAAGTAACAATGGTTCACATTTGTGTACTTATGAGCAGCACAGCTCATTCAATAATTCAAAAGATCGCGTGTTAATTATGAATTCAAAAAATTATTGGGTTATTTTATGGTTTCGGTAAACAAGAATATAACGGTGCATATGGTCTTACCATTTTAGCAATTTATTTTGTTTCAGAAGTAATTGCTTTCCTGCCCCTTAATTTATGGCTATTGACGCTGAAACACCCACTTAATTTTATATTGACTCAGAGCAATTTTCGTAATACGAATATTTTGATCGAAAAACCCATGTTGATTTTTTCAAACTACCAACTGAAGCTTTGTACTTATATTTTGTCTGTTGTTTTTATAGTTTCCGGTCTAAATTATCATACTTTTCTAAAAATTGCCTACATACAAATATACGCGACTTCAGGGTGGGGCGACTGGTGCGGTCGCCCGTGGTGCACAGTGTTCTATTTTTGGAAAAAGGGAACAAATGAAATATCTGGAGAACGAAAAGAGGTAACAAAATAAGTTTACCGGTTTTTCCTAGCGTTTCAGATGGAGAATCCCGGAAAAATAATCTCCTAGAATAAGATAATTACGTTGACCTTTAAAATTACCTTCAAATATAGAAGTTTTTGCATTTTATCTTGAACCTTTTAAAAGTTTTAAGCGCATGGGTCATTCCACACTATATTTACACTTCAATATTTTTTTGGGTGAAATAAATTTTTTACATTCTTTATCGAAAAAAAGAAGACACCAATTTATTTATTTCGTCATGATATTCGAAAATCTCGAAAAAAATTTGCGAAATTTTGAACTCACGGAGAAGTATCTTTTTTCAATTGTTTGCAGTTAATAAACTATTTATCGGAGAAAATCAGTGAAGGTTTTGAATTAAAAAAATGAATTTTTTCCATTAACTGCACCATGTTCGATTTTTATTTTTTTCACCCTGAATAGTTGCCAAACTTCACGGAGTACGCTGTAAAAATTTAAGAATGGAAACACCAAAACTGTAGAAGCTACACGTTTTTTTTTATACCTGTGTACGTAATTTTTATGTATAAACTTTATGTTGGGAGGTATGAAAAAACTCGTAACTTCTGCAGTTTTGGTGTTTCCATTCTCAAATTACAGCGTACTTCATAAAGTTTGACAACTATTTAGGTTGGAAAAAATAAAAATCGAGCTTGGTGAAGTTAATGAAAACAAGTAAGAAAGTCCAAGTTCGGGCGGAGCAGAACATTAAATACCCGGCGTAAGAATTAAATATATGTTTTTCACCTTTCCGAAACCTACCCCTACATGGTAAGCTGGGGAGTATCAATTTTGAGTAAATTAGAGTCCTTAAATTTCGAAATTTTGAAGTTTCAAGCAGTTCTGAAACTTACCGTTATATGATAAACGGCTTCAATTTTAGTCCGATCTCAATAATTTTCAACGTTTTGCTTCTATGTTGCAAGCACAATAACCATACCGAGTTTCGTACAAAGGTTACCGAGATACATATATGTGATCATAAGTGGGAGGTGCCACGCCCATTTTCCAAAATTTTATCACAAACATATTTCTTGATTAAGAATTGTTGTAAGCATTAATTTTGAATAAATTAGCTTTAATATTTACTCATTTATCGAAGATTTTGTATTTCTCTAAATTACCGATATATGGGATGTGGTCGTGGCTATTGTCCGATTATAAAATTTTCGGCCATTTGGTATGATGTATCAGGGTCAACAACTGTGCCAAGTTTGGAAGAAATTGGTGCAGCGGTTACCAAGATATACACATGTAACCATAAGTGGGCGTGGCCACGCCCATTTTCCAAAAATTTATAATATTCTTAGTTTTCTTCAACAATTTATATTGAGCTCGAGGCCGTTTTAAATGAAAGTTCGAATCCTACTGAAAGAAGTCTGATGAGGAAATGTGGTGATTTCCGAAATAGCTATCACTTCTACCATTTTTTCAAATTATTGTTGCTTTTCCACAATAAAAATTTTCATTTAAAACGGCCTCGAGCTCAATATAAATTGTTGAATATAATTGTTATAAAGGCCAAAAAAATAACATAAACAAATTCTTAGTTTTCGTCTAAAAATTGTTGTAAATATCAATTTTGAGTGAATAACCTTCAGTAGTTACTAAAATATCGCAGTTTTCGTATTTCCGAAAATTACCGTTATATGGGATGTGGGCGTAGTTATTGTCCTATTTTTAAAATTTTCGGCCATTTAGTATTCTGTATCAAGGCCAACACTGTGCCAAGGTTGGAAGAAATTTCTGCAGCGGTTACCAAGATATACACATGTAACCATAAGTGGGCGTGGGTACGGCCATCTTCCAAAAATTTATAATATTCTTATTTTTCGTCTAAAACTTATTGTAAATATCAATTTTTAGTGAATAATCTCCAGTAGTTACTATAATATCGCAGTTTTCGTATTTCTGTAAATTACCGTTATATGGGAAGTGGGCGTGGTTACAGTCCGATTTCGCCTATTTTCAATACCAACATACCTTGGGTAAATGGAAACCTACATACCAAATTTCGTTGAGATATCTAAATTTTTGCTCGAGTTATCGTGTACACGGACGAACGGACAGACACACATTGCTTAATCGATTTCTCTTTACATTCTGATTTTTAATCGCGAATAGCCCTTATGTCTATCTCGATTCGTTTTGGCTGTTACAAACAACCGTTATGTGAACAAAATTAATATACCCTTGTGCACAAGTGCGCTCGGGTATAAAAATAAAAATCGAACATAGTGAAAGAATAAAAAAAAAGCAATTTTTTAATGCAACTTCTTTTTATTTTAATCGATCTCGCACTCTTCTGGAAAGCCGAGGTAATTACGCACATTTTGATACTTTAACTGATTTTCTCAGACAAATAGTTCGTTAACTGCAAACAATTGAAAAAAGATACTTCTCCGTGAGTTCAAAACTTCGGGGTTTTTTATGGGGGATTTTCGAATATCATGACGAAATAAAAAAAAATTTGTGTCTTCTTTTTTTCGATAGAGAATATAAAAAAATACATTTCACTCCAAAAAAATGTTGAGGTGTAAATATTGTATGGAATGACCCACATACTTTTGCTGTTCTTGCGTCAGAGAATCAATTTCCATGGTTGCAAGAACCGAAAAACTCATTTTACCTTTTTTCCAATTCATTATAAGCAGTCCTTAGTTAAAAAAATACAAAAATCAAACATTTTAATTTTAAAGGAGGAGTCCGGGCATATATTTACCCCCGGATACGGATTTTCTCTCGACGGCTCTGACTGCAACTGCATGCCCACTGTACTGCACCAATTTTTTTCGGTGGCACGCTGTTTTTTTATAGCCGAGCGCACTTGTGCACAAGGGTCTTATAACTTTGTTCACATAACGGTTGTTTGTAACAGGCAAAATGAATCGAGGTAAATATAGACAAATGTATACATAAATGATCAGAATAAAAAGAGAAATCGATTAACAGATCTATTCTGCAAGTTACCGAAGATTTTGTAACCGGAAAATTGTATTACCAAAAAATGTTACCAGTTCTTGTCACCGCGATTCTACGTACGTTGGTAATGCAGTTAAAATATTCAGCAATTCAGCTATGAAGAATTGTGCAAATCCCGGCATTGCATATTTCACGGGGCAATAATTTGATACCAGCTTATGAGATGGTAACAAAATTTACCGGTTACAAGAGCACACAGAATGCGAAAAGGGTTTAAAAATTGACAGGAACCTTATTTACCAGTTACAAACTTTTTATTACCAGAATAGACCTGTAAGCGGTGACTGTCTGTCCGTCCGTCCGTCCGTCTGTGCACACGATAACTCGAGTAAAAATTGAGATATCTTAACGAAACCTAATACGTGCTCTTCTTTCTGGCGTACGACGGATGGTATTGAAAATGGACAAAATCGGACAATAACCACGCCTACCTCCCATATAACGGTAATTTTCAGACATACGAAAAATGCGATATTTTAGTAACTACTGGAGATTATTCACTAAAATTTGATATTTACAATAAGTGTTAGACGAAAAATAAGAATATTATAAATTTTTGGAAAATGGGCGTAGCCACGCCCACTTATGGTTACATGTGTATATCTTGGTAACCGCTGCACCAATTTCTTCCAAACTTGGCACAGTTGTTGGCCTTGATATAGCCTACGAAATGGCCGAAATTTTTTAAAATCTAACAATAACCACGCCCACATCCCATATAACGGTAATTTAGAGAAATACGAAATCTTTGATAAATCAGTAAATATTAAAGCTAATTTATTCAAAATTGATGCTTGAAACAATTCTTTACCAAGAAATACGTTTATGATAAAATTTTGGAAAATGGGCGTGGCACCGCCCACTTATGATCATATATATATCTCGGTAACCGTTCTACCAATTTGTACCAAACTCGGTGTGGTTATTGTACTTGCCACATAGAGGCAAAACGCTGAAAATTATTGAAATCGGACTAAAATTACGGCCGCTTTTCATATAACGGTAAATTTCAGAAATGCTTGAAACTTCAATATTTCCAAATTTAAGGACGCTAATTTACTCAAAATTGATACTCCCCGGCTTACCATGTAGCGGTAGGTTTCGGAAAGGTGAAAAACATATATTTAATACTTGCGCCGGGTATTTAATGTTCGGCTCCGCCCGAACTTAGACTTTCTTACTTGTTTTAATTTTGTAAAGGTTAACTTTCTTGTTAGAAGATTTTTCTTTCTAGTCTGTTTTGCACTGGTAAAAAAATTTTGTAACCAGTAAAAAAAAAGTTGTACCAGCTACAACCATTTTTGGCCTATTGAAAAATATTCGGCATCGTAAAGAATATGTCTGCGCATGTATGTAGATTAGGGATGCCAAAATATCAGGAAAATTGAGATCCCGGGATTTTTTTAGGTAATCCCGGGATCCCGGGATTCAAATTGAGTCATACATTTTATGAATACTAGTAAAAATTCAATATCTGAAAGCATTTAAACATACCATTAAATAAAACTATTTAAAATTTACGATCAACTGATTGTAAAACTCATATATCGGTAGCATAGAGTGAAAAGTTGCTAACTTCACTTTAAATTAAAAATCATTTTGATATAAAGGTAAAGGTAAAGGTCCTTGTTTTATGTTTTCTATTTATATTCAATGAAAGGAAAATTTGCTAAGGCCAAACAAAGCTCCGAAAATTCGATAAGGCCAAAAAAGTTCGAAATCTTTTAATAAATATCGAATCCCTCCGATTCGTGTGGAGTTTTGCTTTGCTTTAAACAGGCAAAATGTTGTATTCCAAGTTTTGCGAAATACTTGAAGAAAATGGCTATTCGAAGTTTTTTCCTCTCCTGTACAATTTTTGAATTGGGACTTAGCAACTTTGCACTCTACGCTAGCGATATTTATTAAATCATACAAATTTTAAAGTAAAACATTTTTTTAATTGTATTTAAAAAACCATGTGATTGAGGAACGTATACATCACAAATAATGATGTAAATACCAGGTACTTTTGAAAGTGACGATTAATAAAAAAAACATAAAACAAAAATATACAAAAACAATTTCTCTAAACATGTTTATTCTACTCTATAAAGAAATGGCGAATGGAGAATTTTTTGACATTTTTTTCGCAATTTACTACAAGTTTTGAGGGTGTACGAGTCAAACGGATCTCAGAATCGGATTCAGCGGGTCGAAATACATGTTGGTAGTTAGGTCTGGTTAAAAACACAAACCCCTTTTTTCCGGTGTTGTTATTATTGCACTTAAAATGTTTTCGTAATAGCATTCAAAGCGGAGTCTTCTAAGCTTGACCTGCAGTTTTTACATACAAAACCTACTGATGAAAAACATATTTCGGCATCAACACTTTTAGGCTGAACTGTCAAAAGGTAGACATAATCCATTTGAAGATAATGACCCCTAACTCCTCCATTACAAAATATTTGAAGTTCTTTTACCAGCACGTCGGTTAAATTATAAGTTTTTCGATTTGAGGAAGTTTTGAGTAGATTGATCTAAAAAAATATCTAACTTTTCCTTAAAACTCTCTGTTTCATTTACATTAGCGACGCTATGAGTAAATTCATTGAAATCTTCTTCAAAAAAGGCTCAGACTGCAATTTAAAAGTACAGTTTCAAGCTTTTTATTAATTGCAGTCAAAAAAAAAAATCATACTTCAAAATTCATAAAAAAATTCTTTCTATCAATTCGATATTTCAAAATTTTCGGGATCCCGGGATTAATGCAAGCATTGGCATCCCTAATATAGATCAATGACACTGAGAACACCGAAATATGATGGGTCAAATGACGGTCCTAACGAAATCCACATTGAAAATGAATAACACAATAGTTCCAGTTGCAGATGATGAGGTTATGTACATTGATGGATCAAGACTTGAAGGCGGAAAAGTTGAAGATACATACCATATTTGGGCCGAATAAAAAAAAATGTATACCAAAAGGCAGCTACCATCATCATAACGAAATTCGCGCGATCAAAATCAGTACGCCCGCAAGCACACGAAAAAGAACACAGCCGAAGAGAACTTCACAGTTCGCCGGTATTGTGTTTTAAGCACAAATGCTCTTGGTATCAGGAAGACAGTATTACTGGGCGTGTTTTTGCGTGAAAAAATATTAAAAAAATTATTTTGTGAAAATGCATTTTTTTTGTGGAAAAAAAACACAATAAGTTTGAAAAATATGCAAAATAGTAGTTCTATGTACAAGTATTCGACACCTTTCCGATACTGAGTAGGTATCGATACCTTGTTTGATACAAGTACAAGTACTGATGTGAGTAATACCCTGATGGTATCGATTTATCCCTAACTGTAGCACAGAAGAGACCATGATACATGGAAGAGACTTAAAATGTATCAATATGTATCACTTTTTTAATTTAAGTATCAATATAGAATTAGGGATGAAACGATACCATGCAGCGATACCTTTATTTGGAAGTAGTATCGTAAGAAAGTATCGATAGACGAAACATATCGGATCTAAAGTATTGATGCCTCGTATCGATACTTTGGCTATTGAGGTATTCCGTATGAGCTGGGTTAAATTAAATTTTGTAAGTAATAAACTAATCATCCTCAGCGAATTCTTAACTCCGAATAATAAAAGTTTATATGTTGACAAAGTTCCATTTGTATATCTCTTGTAGTAACAAGTAATTTTTGGCAAAAAAACCGACTTCACCTCTCATATAAAAAAAATATATATATATATATATCATGATCCACTGATCTGATCTTAGCCAGATTAGTATGGGACCACCTCTGAGACACTACCTTTCCGCATTATCGAAATCGGTTGGCGTGGTCCAAAGTTATGCGGTAACATACATAAAAAAAAATATTCCGACGAACTGATAACCTTTTCCTTTTTTGGAAGTCGGTTAAAAATTAACGGATTTTATATGGTGAGTTCTTAGAAAGCTTTAATTTCATAGAACATAGTGACGCGACAAAGAGAGCGACAAGACATTTTCGGATAATAGCGAAGAAAGAGATAAGAAACGTCAAAACATAGTGAAGCAACCGTCAGCTAAAAGCAACGAAAACAGTTTTTTTTTGCTTTCGTCTCTATGCTCTTTGTCGGTTTCTTGGCTTCTCGCTTCACTATGTGCTGCCACATTGAAAAATAAAGGTTTGTTTTTGTCGCTATTATCCGAAAATGTCTTGTCGCTCTTTTTGTCGCGTCACTATGTTCTTTGCCTTGGTTTTTTCTTTGTCATCCACGCTCTGCACCCTACTCTTTTCTCGTTTGCTTCTTTTTCAATAATAGAGCTAGTCTCCACCACCTTTAATATTGTCCGATAATGTTTACAGCGCGAAGAATAATAGAGTTACTCTGTACGTTGAGCCATGTATACGACGCATAATGTTTTATTTAATAAGTAATTTTTAGCAAAAACAAAACCGACTTCAACTCTCATATATATATATCTCATGATCCACTGAGCGGATCGTAACCAGATTAGTACGGGACCACCTCTGAGACACTACCTTTCCGATGCAAAAAGAATTATCGGTTGACGTGGTCCAAAGTTATGCGGTAACATACATAAAAAAAATAAAATAAAATAAACAAAAATAAAAAATATTCCGACGAACTGATAACCTCCTCCTTTTTTGGAAGTCGGTTTAAAAAAAAAAATAAAAGAGACAATATCAAACGGCTGGAAGAATAATTACCTTGATATTTATAATGTCTTTCAAAGATAGATGGTTTAAATTTTTTCCTTTTCTTGGCCTGAAACCAGAACGCAATGAAGTTTTTAAAAAGTTTTAAACCCACGTTTCTTTGGATTTTTATTATTTAACTTAAGCTTTTTGAGCTGAGAGGAACAAGCCGTATGATTCATAATCGAAAAGAAACATAATTCTTGAAGACAATTGGACAGAGATAACAAACTTTAATAGCGTATAGGAATGCACGGCAGATAAAAAATAGAACAAAAATGAAAAACCCACCGATATGTAAATTAAAATATGTATAATATCTTATAAAAACTCTATAGTTCCGTCCTTTGGTTTTATTATGAAGTGCCACATGAATGCAGCTTATTTTCTTCGAAATTTATCTAACGGAAGCTATAAATGTTAAAATATTATTGAAATCTACTTTCAGAGAGACCATTGCTTGATTATCAATTTCACCAGAACTACATACAATAAAATCAGCCAAAATAAACTGAAAAGTAAAATATTAAACCACGTATCAAGCAATGAATTACCAATTCCAGAAATCGTCGAACACGCGTCCAGTTCATAGTAAAATTGCTTCGCAGAAATGAGTAAGGTCACGAACAAATCCTTAGAAAGAGTTGAGGTGAAAAGGAATAATAATTAAGGTTTTTTGAAGCGATTCAAACAAAAAAAAAAACTAAGACTACAATTTCATTGGGAACATTGAATGGAATTAGAACAACTTGTTAACCGCAAGCACGTAAAATACAAATTACATATGCTGCAGTGTTATTTATGGGCAAAAAGAAATGAAAGTGGAGGCAAAAAATTTGTTAAGGAATATTTATATTGTGTGTTGCATGGAATAAATCGTTTTGTGTTTTTCCTTTAGTTTTACGGTTTCCCAGGAATTAACGAAACAAAAGTGGCGCTGTTTGAGAAAAAAAAGGTAGCAGCCATGCGGGTAATCAGTAGGTGGGATCAAAGCCATGCACCAACAATTTGAAGGTGCCGTAAATTCAACGAGGGTGTCAAGCAGGATTACACAAAAATACACAACATAATAAGCAAAAAACAAAAACAAATACATATGTGGACAAAGTGATAGACCAAAGACAATTGGTGGACAAGGTGTACACAACACAAACGCCTACTGAGACAATACAAAGGTAAACATCTATGTATGTACATACTCCTACTGATAACATGCAGGAAACATAAAAATACCGAGACCTCGGCGCATGTTCATGGAAAACTATTACGGACTTTGTCTACAATATAAACTAAGGTGAAGGAATTAAATTCGCTTTACAGCTGCAAGTCATAGCACACATTTTTTTCTTTGTCTTAACGACTGCGACACTTTCAATTACTCTGGACTCAAACAGCGTCTGTTCCGAATGATTTTATGCCTGAGCGGGCTAGATTGTTTATCGCTTGGCAAGGATCTTCACTCTGCGCTAAGGCGCTTTGTTTTCAATTGGTTCGTCCCCAGCCAAGAAAGCAGAAAAAATGACACAAAGATCAGCATGCAACACGTAGTAGCCGACAAATAGCTGAAAGTCGTCGTGTGTATGTGCAGTTACCTACTTACTTTTGTTAATAGTTACATATGTCTTTACGTTGTTTTTTCTTTGAAAGTCTACTTTTACTTTATTGAATACTCTTTGCCCCTACCTTATTTATTGATTGGCGGATTGTTGTATTCCATTCTTTTTTATGTTTTTGTACGCCTGACCTGATTTTCAATTACTTATGTCATTGGAGTTTGGAGATGGCTTGAGTTACGTTTTAATCACTTCGATCGCTTTATAAAAACGTTCGAGATAAGTAAAGGAAACAAAATTGATGACTACCTATAAAAGGTGTGAAACTGCATAAGTTATGGTCTAAATAAAGGGTCTTTTGTGATTTTGCGTAGAATATCAAACAGCTGCCTCCATAGTCGAAGCAACTTTACATGAACAATAAAATCGCAGTTCAGTAAGTTTGTTTTATTTTAATTACCATTCAACTACAAATAATTAGTATGTATATCAACACTCTTTTCGCTATTAAATTTTTCTAAAAGTAATAAAAACTTACATGGCCACAAATGGAAGCCATCAATTAACTGGAAATAAGTAAAACTGTGAACTATTTACCAAAGAACTACAAAACTATGTTTCTATAATTACTGAGCTTACATAAAAAAAACCACACCATCTTCTTATTGATTGACGCTATAACCTGCCAAGGGAATAAAGTACGAAAGGCCGTAAATCTTCCGCAAGAATGTTTCTCTCAAACACTCCTCATCGGATGTTGTCGTGTCTACGCCATATACCAACACGTAATGGTGAGTGACTTATGGAGTGTGGGTTTTGTATGGCAAGAGAGAACCTTACTTCTTAATTACCTTCACAATCCAAAGTAGCACTTGTTGGCGAATGGTATTCTCCGTTGGATTTCAAAGCTGAAATTATTATCGGTGTTACTGCTGGTTACTGCTTTATTTATGACAGGAGATACTTCGACCTGGGGGCCAATTCTGGTTCTATGAGACGGTGAAGTGAAAATGAAAAATTTAATGAGAGTGAACATTTTTATTTTTTTCATTTAATCGTTTCGATATATCATTTTAAGCTATTATCGATTATTTGGTAAATTATCGTGAGTTTAAGACAATGATATTTATTCTTTATCACAAGATTCCCTCTTCTTTTTCACAGCCACAGAACTTTGTGAAAATATTAATTAATTTACGTTTCAAGACAGAATCGTAATTGTATTTGAAGTGGTGAGAAATGTTTCCACTTCACGTTTTCACAGAACAGGAATTGGCCCCCTGTTCTCGTTCACTTTTAGACCCACTCGTTTTTCGTCTCCACCCACTCTGGAAAACAAATAATGATGCTTATTATGTCCATATTTTATGGAAAATTATTCCTGAGCGATTTAGTTCTGCAGCTCTTATTTTCTTCTCTATAATGCTTGGAACGCAATACCCTGCGAACGGCGAAGTTCGCCGAATTGGGCGATGGCGTCGTTCACCGTTCGCCCTGCTATTTGGCCTAATTTAACAGAATTAGAGCGGTAGCGAAAACAGCTGATACCATTTCGTCGCACTTATAAGTCAGTTGACCATATTTTGAAAAACCAAACCATATTTAGAAATGATGAAATGATAAAAAATATAAATATAAGGCAAGGCGGAATTATTATAAATTATTTTATTTTAAGCCAGATTTAACGGATCGATCACTGTATTTTTCAACCATCAAAAATAATTCGTGTTACATGTTGTTTTCTTCCAAATCTTTGAAAGTAAAAACACATACCGGCGGGTGTTCTAATTTTGACAGCGGTAATTTCGCTGTGGTGAGTTCGCCGTTCGCCGGCATTGTGCTTCCACGCTAATAAGATAAAAAAATTCACCCGATAGGCCGTCGTCTTTGCTGAAACTAGGGATGTTCAAATAATATCGGTGTTTTCAAAAACCGGGTTTTTAAAATTTGGTTAATGATCTTTTCTAGTATTTTTTTTTAAATTTAGGTGTTAATCGTTTTTTTTTTTATTTTAAACCGAAAACCGAAAATTCGGTTTTTACATTCCTCAGCAATTGATAATTATTTTACAATTTGTCGATATAAGAATACAAATTTACAGCGTTCCACAAACTTCAAATTAACTACTCAATTTTTGTTTGCTGATCTAGTAGCATAATCGATTGTGAATAATGAAATTTCGCACAAAGTTTGAAACTGGGAATTATATATAGCTTGTTAAAACATAACCCATATTTTAATAAAAATTTACCAAAACAATCACTCTATTTTGAAGTTAATATGTAATATATGTACATATATACATATGTAATTACTTCAATAGTTGCATAGCTAATCCAAAAAATACAAATTTTGAGTTGAGTATGCAGAAATTACTGCTACCTTTTCTTCTATGTTGTGTAAAAATTCCATAGCTGTATTGATTACCAGTATCTCTCTAGAACAAAACATGCATTCATTTTTACATATACATACATATGTAAACTCAGAACTTTAAAGCCGTTTTGTTCCCGAAAATATCGTTTGCATTTTGTTCTCTTTGGGAACGTTCTACCAGATTTTTTTGTTACATATTTCCCGTTATAACGTTCTCGACAGTTTTTTCTCTCTTTCGTTCTAGTGAAAACACTCCTGAAGATTTTTTTGTCATTTCGTTTTGGGTTTTTACCGATAATAAGTATAAGAGTTCATATTTAATCAGTTTAAAACAATTTGAGTGTAATTTTGCTCTAAGCGACAAACTAGGTATGTAAAATTAAACAGGCAGTGTTTAACTTTGTTAATACGGTGTGAAAATTTGTATTCATTAAGGAAAGAAACTGGTTAAGTAATTGTCATAGTATGCGTAAACTTAAACAAACATTTTTTAAAGTGTATTGTAGAATAATATAAGAGACAATCTACAAATAAAGCGGCTTTCACTGCAGGGATAGATGCTTTAAGAGCCACTCTACGTATGTAACATGTATTGTGATAATCGATACCTCTTGAGTATATCTAGAATTGTTAAACGACTATCTTTGAATCTCCGCCAGATCTTCTTCACTTTTCTTCCAAACATTGTTTCAAAAGTTATCTTTGTAATCAAATCACACTTAGACCTTTCGCAAATACATATGTATGTACCTATATATGCATGCGCCCTTTTTTATTCTTTCATTATTGCCGCAATTCAAAACTCATTTCAGCATGAAAATTGTCTTACGATTTCAGCTGGCGTTTCGGCAACAATAATGTGCACACAAACTTTGCTTAAAGGCTAAATAAGTAGGATCGGCTTAATATGCATGAGTAGTTCCTATTTGTTCAGTAAAATTATAAAAAAAAGAAGCTCAGAAATATACAAAGGCGATTTGAAACTTGTTTGTGGTATTCTTTTTTTTTCAAAGGCCTTAAAGATGGGCACTTTTGATTGGAAAGATATTGTAAACACTTTGTGGCAGTTAACTCAGGAAGCGTACTTTACGAAAGGTGCGAACAGGGATTTAAATAGCAAAAAAGGAAAAAAACAAATATTTTCCATCTTCCTATTTGTTATAAATCCTGTTGCTACTTAGCTAAAGATGACACATGCAGGGCAAGAACTACAATTCATTCATTTCTGCGCATGTATGTTTTTAAATACAAATAAGTGCAAATGTGTGCATGGCAGACATGCCTTTAACATTTTGACATGTCGTTGACAAGCCGCTGTCAAATTGTCCAAGCCCATAGTAAGATAAGTACATATGAATGTATAGTTAAGGACTGTTGTTTGTCGGCTATTGTACATTTCTCTATTTCATATTATTTGTGTACACATTTGTTTTTTTTCTTTGTTATTTTTCTCCTCCCAAATATTATTCCTTTTCATATGAAAATTGCTTTAAGCGGATTTTGTTCGATCTGGGTGGAGTTTGGGACTTTTGTTAGATATACCTCCGTGACTGTTTCAACACTTATTTTTTATTTTTTTGCACATGAGATTCTTAAAGTGACTGACAGTTTCTAACATTATTTTTGCGTATTCCTGTTAAATTTGTTCCCCAATATGAAGTTTGAGTTGCCAAAAGGAGGGAAGTGCTTTTGTGTTCTTTCCGGTTTGTTGAACGCTCAAGACTTAATTTTTGTATTATTTTAGGATAATTGGAGTATTATTTGCTTAGCGCTTAAATAAATATTTATGCTGTTGCTCTTTCATTCCTATGTAAATACCATATATATATAACAAGGTATTTATTTATATGAATGAGAAAATTTCTTAAGATGCGTAATTTTCTGATAAAACTTTCGGATGTTTCTTGTCGGTCAGCTGCTCTATTTGCTAATTGGAATCCAACTGCTTCTTCGTTGACGGTATGTAATGAAATGTGGTCCCACTGCTAGGTAGGTCCACTGTTTCTAATCTGGCAGTTTTTTCTGGATACTGTATATAGGCGTTTCACAGGCATTTCCAAGTCGATATTGTGTATACAGATTTTTAAAAGCGATCGAAAAGGTAAGTCACTCTATTTTAAAAGCTACTCAGCCTAGGATTCCTTTTAATCTTCTTAAAGTGGATGAAATCATATCTGTCCCGCCGAAATTGTGTTGTTGTAGTTCACGATGTAACCTCCCTCTGTTGTTCTACAGGGAAGTACATTTGGCCCCTCCTTTGGGTAATTTTTATAAACGACATATCGATTTGTTTTAAGTTCTCAGAGTTACTTTTATATGCTGATGACCTGAAGATTTACTCCACATTAGCATGTCCTTCTGACTCTTTTAACCTTCAAAGGGATCTGGATAACGTTATGGCTTAGTGTAATAAGAATATGCTAAAATTAATTTTAAATAAGTGTCACCATCTCACCTGCTCAAAATTCCGCTCTTCTATGCCAATATACTACCCCCATTTGGTGGTTCCCAGTTGGGCGTGGTGTTCGACTATAGATTCTCATTTCAAAACCACTCACTTAAACTGCACGATAGCTAAAGCATGCTCCATGTTGGATTTTATACGACGTTTCAGCTCAGACTTTTGTGATCCGTATACCCCAAAGTCACTTTTGTCTATGACTTAATACGTGCCACAGAGATGTTTAAGAAATCACGCCCGTTTCTCTTTGGAGATGGTAAAAACTCATTATGCTTCTAATCTTCCTGTACACAGAGCTCTAAAGGAATTCAACATGCTCTCAAACTCTTCCGTTATGGACTTTTCTTACTCGGTAACCCGTTTCACATCGATACTAAATGAATTAATTACTTAGTTTGTGCTTCTAATTTATAATTCGTTGTAATCTGAATGAAATGTAATACTTTCTGGTTAATTAAATATACATACAATTCCGGTTGTTGAATAGTGTTCTCAGAGATCAGGTGTTCGAGTAATTTGAACTTTCTTGACGTCGAACATTGTATTCTAATCGTACTTATTTGGCTGCCAATAGGCGAGTTTGGATGCAACAAGATAGTGGGTCTAGACCAGAATTTAGACTCTATATCACTGGAAATATGTTTTCTATCCATAACAATATTATTTGGTTTTTAGTTTTTCGATCTGGCGAGAGTCCTTTGCTTAGTGAATTTTATGTTACAGGTTTTAGCAATATTCCATTGGAAGGAGTTACGGGGCCCAAACCTAGCCCTGAACCAGAATCTGGACGTAGACAGTTTAATCTTTGCGAAGAGGTACACTTGAATGTTTTGGGTGATTCATTTTTTATACACCCTTTTGCCACTTATACTTTTAAAATTATGACTGCTTCGCTTTTTTGTGAATACAAAATTTTGTATAGCAGACATAAGATTACCTATATATGTCTGTATATTAAATGCATTCTTATTTTAATGCATATATTTTGTTAAAGTATTTCAGATCCTTTCTGAAAATAGGATGCTAAAAACTCCCCAAAAATGTAAACAAAAATCAGTATTGCAAAACCTGAGTGAGCTACTCCGAAATGCGCGATTTAAAAGACTGTTTTACCATAGGTTTAAATCCTCATATAGTAAAACATTCATCTTGCACAATAAAAAAAAGAGCAGTCATTCTGTTTTTGCAATACAGATTTTTTTTCATTTTCTTAGGTTTTTAGCGTGCTATTTTCATATTATGCTGCCGGAAGTAGAACCGGAAATACTTTAGCAAAATAAGGCTTCTAATGTACATACATATACATATGTATGTATGCATACAAGTACGGCACATTTTTCTAGCATGCTTTCATATCTAGTATGCATTTTTAAGCGCGTGTAAATTAAGTTTCTTCCGCAGAATTCTGGTTGTTCTAGTAACAATATTATTGTGCACAAGTGGACATAAAAAAATTCATGAAAAGAAATAAAAAAATCTTGGCGATAAAAAAATTATTTACTTAAATTTAACAAAATTTACTTAAAAGTGCAACATCAAGCCCAAATTCTCAGAGTCGGCAATTATTATCAACCTGCTTTGGATAAGAGAATTTTTGTGATTTACAACTTCTTTATAGCTGCATTTTTTGTGGTTTTTAAAAGAAATAGGAAAGCGAATGAAATTGAAACCACAGCACATGTCATACAAAAGTGTCTAAAAATAAATATGTATGCATGTAAATACATATGTACGTATATGGAATTTACATACAAGTTATAAATATGTACATTCACAAGCACCCAGTAAACCAAAATTACATATTTATTCGAGTTTCTGTAATCTGAATAAATTCAAAAATAACTCTGCTGAAAGCTATCTACATATGTACATACATATGTGAATAAGAACAAAAGTAAATTGTGATGGTTTTTGACCACTTATGTTATAAACTATGTACTAAATAAGTACAAAACCCATGACTAATCGATTTTAGATCTCGTAGAATCTCTCGAAAATCGTAGGCTAATAAATTTTATTTATTTAGATGAATTTACTCACTTGAAGATATCCAGTGATATGAATCTGCCTCCAGATAACTTTTTAAGGACATTAAAAATACCAACATAGCCGTTGTAAAACTACGAAATAATTAATTTTAGCGGACATTTATTTAGTTGCTTAAACATTTTAAACAAAAATTACACAGTGCTACAGCATGAAAATAGTTTTCTTATGGTTCCTGGACCCTACAGTGCTTGATGCACTTATCTGTTAATAGATTGAATATTTTCCAGATATGTACATCAAAAACGTGTATTTAAAAAGCTATTTCCCCGATATTTACTAATTTTGATTTGCATTTCTTCAAAGCCATTTTAAAAAAATATTTAAACCGGACAACAACCGCGCCATCTAAAATATCGCTAACTTTGAGTTTTCGAAGCTTAAGATAAGATAAGATGCAGATAACAGATCAATTAAGCACCAGAGGTAATAAGTGACATAGAACGTTTTGCAGTGTCACCGACGAAGTATTAATTCAAGGCCGTATTTAAGAAAAAATGCCTACCTTTGACGATTTTTATCTGATTTCAAAAAGTAGGGCATTCGTTTGTTCGGTAATTTAACAGCTTTTACAACGATAGTACATGTTACTTCCTTTGAAACTTTTCCAATTAGCGAAAATTGGAAAAATGAAGAAGATGAAGATGAAGAAATGCCCTCGATAAGGCATTTGAGAAAGTATGTACACGTTGCACATCTATGTATAAACTTGATCTCCTTGGTCATCAACCTAGTTTTCTACTCTGGATCTCATCATAGCTGTAGGTTATATCAAAAAGGGTAATGCTTGAAAACACGTAACAAATTCTATCCGTTGAAAAGATCAAACAAGAGTCGGATAATTGCCTTCCCACACGTTGACACGTAGTATCAGGCCGGGTTAGCTCCTGAACAGATGAAGATGGAAATCTGGTAACAGATGTCCAGAGTGTACTTAAGATATGGAGGGAACACTTTTCAAAGCTTTTGAATGGCGACTAGGGTTGCCAACCGTACTATAATATATAGTATTGTACTATTTTTCCGGTCGGCGTACTACTTATATACTGTTGGAAAAAAATATAGTACGCAAAAATACTATATTTATTCTATTATAAATATAAATATATTTCAAGAATTTGCACGAAAAAATGTGTATGAAAATGGGTGACCTTTATTCTGAAATAACAATACTAAATGAAATATTCTTTAAAGTAAAAGGTCATTGTGACTTTATAATCAAAAAGGTTATAATCAAAAAAGGTAACGAGAAAGAATTAAAAATTTACTTAAAATTATTTCATTTCTACTCTCTATTTCAACAACCTTGGCATTCACTGGAAGAAATTGTCCACCATTTAAAAATATGGACTTTTTATTTAGAGAATTGAAGTTAGCTAAGAAAATTTTTTTTTTAGTTCTTGATCTTTGGTGGACCTGGGCGAGCCTAGGATATTGACCAAAAATTTTCACATTTCACACAGATTTTTTTTTGGGCATAATGAACCATATTTTAGCTATTATCAAGCAAAATTCTAAAAAAAAGCGGATTTTCGGCCCACGCTACTTCTCAATATTTCGTGCACGGTCCGTCGACGATACTGTGCGAGAAGCTGAACCCGTTAACGAACCAACTGATTGGATCTTATCAGTGAGCTCAGTGAGAGGGGAGACCAGTGAGAATGTATGTATTTGTAAAAAAATATTTATTGGACAAAAAATAGTGGGTAGGCTCTGTAGCCAATGGTAACCATCTGTTACCACATCTGCATGGTTGTGAGCCGCACGGAGTCCGCAAAAAGCTCCGGAACCAGTGTCCGGAGGATGCATCAGACATGCCCGATAATATTTACTTTGATCATAGCTTAAGAAAGTTTTATTACATGGCAGTTGAGAAGTGCACGTGCAAAAATTTCATGCATTATATAAAGGAAATTTTTGCACATGCAGCCGTGCATAGCGCCCAGTGTTATCAGTCGCGCCTAAACATCCACCAATGACCAGATTTTCATAGCACGTTGAATCCTGGATAAGACACTAGATATGCCAACTACCACACACCACGTTTTTGTCGCTTTTTACAGCCGCTTTTGATAGTACGGAGGTAAGCTGCACATTAGACGCCATTTCGAAATTTAAGATCCCCGTAAACCTAATACGGCTATGAAAAGTGACCTTGAGCACAACCCTCAGCTCCGTTAAAATTGGGAAGCACCTCTCCGCGCCATTTGAGGCCAAACGAGATTTAGACTCTCGTGCGACTTTTTCAATCTGATGCTGGAAAGCGTAATAAGAGCTGCGTCTCAGCGGCACCATATACAGCAAAAGAACTATGCTACTGGCGTATGCTGATTATATTAATATTGTTTTTTTCTGACACTTAGGGAAGTCAGCGCAGCATTTCCCAGTTTAGAAAAAGAAGCTAAAGACTTTGGTCTAGCGGTGAATGAGGCAAAGTACCTCCTTAGAACATATAATGAGTCCACTCGTTTTGTGACCCACATCACTGTTGGCTATAACATTGAAGTAGTGAAGGACTTTTTCTACCTTGGATCCAGCGTAAAAACCGCAAACAACGTTGGCCTGGAGATCAAGCGAAGAATAAATCGTGGTACAAAGCTCAATAACACTATTGAAATAAATATTATTAAGCCACAATTAAATTGACAAATAAATAACTCTTGCCAATAGGTTAGGGCTGCCAGACGTCCTGGTTTTCCAGGATTTGTCCTGATTTAAACAAATTGTCCTGGTGTCCTGGTCCACACTTAAAATGTCCTGGCTTTTTAATGAAGGTCAATGCAGACACCCATCAAATTTTTAGCAAATTTGAAAAAAAAACATTAGCAGTTGAAATTCAATACGTAATGAAATATTTTTTCAAATATGTTGCACAATATCTGGTGAGTTTACCTCCTTTCTGTTTAGCTTATTTGGTTAAAATCTAATTTTGTATCTTGAAGCAAATGCCAAAAAAATGCAAGTTCCTGAACAGGTACACGGCCCATACTACGCAGTAGATAATTTCAGAAGTTAAAGTCTCTTCCGAAAGGCCTTTCCAAAAGTACGGAGTGGCATAAATTGAAGGGCTCCTGCTTTTGCTATTCAAACAAGAGCTTCCAGAAGGGCTTTTGTAGGACGTATTTCTGAAAGCCTTTTGAATAAGTTCTTTTAAAGCTGTTTTTAGTTCATAAAAGTTCATAAAAATCATATTTCTTTAAGGAATTTAAATAATTAAGGTTCAGATCAAATATGTTTTATTGAGACTTAATATGCTTATTGAATCCTATTTGTAATGCTAAACAATATAAAAATATACTTAATTACATTCGCGTAAATTGTAAATAGGAAACCCTTTTCTAGGAAGCATGCAGAGAAGCACTTTTTTAGTTCTTATTAAGTAAGTCATTTAGAATGGCTTCACTTCAGACAGCCTATCAAAATTATCCCTAGGTTATGCATATACAGAATGACAAAAATGATCATGAAACGCAATGTAGGATATGTGGAAGTTTGCTAATGGTGGTAAGGTCAACATTCAATACACGTTAAAAGCGCCAGACATTTCTCCAATTTACGTCACCGTCAAGAGATTTATATTTCTGTTCTTTTATGATTTAAAAACATTTAGCGTTTCATCATCATCAATCATTCAGCTCTACGGATTGTGCCACAAAACTAAATTGCTCATAATATCAGAAAATACTTCAAAATAATGCAACGCCGGAACCAAAGAAACTTTTTTTTTATAGGGAATAAGTGTCCTGGCCGATGGGATCAGCATTATGACAGCCCTACAATAGATGCTACTTTGGATTCGGTAGGCAAATGAAAAACAGAGCCCACAGTGGTTCGGATCGCAAATTTAGCTGGACGAAACAATTTAAACAAACACTATTTGATGTAATTTTACGTCACTTCTTATCTGAGGGCTTTTTGTGATTACGAATCCGAGCTTACTTACCGAAAATTTAAAATGGCGCATCCAATATCCAGGAATAATATGCATGTAGTCCTTCAGCGGCCTTTACTTTTCCTACTCTTAAATTATTATTATTTTTTTTTAATTATTCAAATCGACGAATTTTCAGTATAAATCTACTTATACCAATGTGGACATAAATTGCTTTACGACTTCTGAATCTATAGGGAAATAAGTGTAATTTTGTTTTATAAAGTCAATTTGCCATTATGCAAATATTTGGGAATGAGATTAGCAATCTTTTAAGTTAAATTTCAGTTGTTATAGTAGAGTTCTCAAATAGACGGCGTTGACTTACCTTTTTTGTTTTAATAAGGTTATTACTTTAACAAATGCAATTTCTGTTTAAATATAATGTCAGGAAGATATTTCAGCGTAGCATAAAGCAATTTAAAAACAAATAAAATTTCGTCCGGCTAGGTTTGCTATTCGAACCACTATGGAGCCCTCTCTCAGCGAAGAAAAATTACGCTATACTTAATGTGGCCAACCCTACTTCTTTCGGAAGTACAGTACTTCTTTTTTTGCTTTTGTACTTCGTACTTCGAAGTACAGTCAAATGTACTTCTTTGCGTGCGATATTTTGTACTTCAGGAGGGAGATTTTGTAACCAGTTAGCGACAATTTTAGGGTCGCTATCGCACTTTTTGACGCATGATATAAATGTTTTTGCGTCAAAAAGTGCGATAGCGATTCGAAAATTTGTGCATACTGGTTTCAGAATCTTCCCCCAGGTCCTGTTCTTCTCCAGTCTTCTAGACGATTGTCACATGGCCTGGGCGGTAAATTCGTTCAAAACATTAAAGTCACCGGGGACCGATGGCATCATACCTGTGCAGCTGCAAAGGGCTCTAAAGGTGTTGTGCAATTGATTGGATCCTATTTATGCGAACTGCGTGAGGACCGGGTATAGCCCCAAATCGTGGAGGGCAGTCAGTGTTGCGTTCATCCCGAAGGCCGGAAAAGGCTCACATGTTTCCTTTAGGTATTTTAGGCCAATCAGTCTCTCTTCGTTTTCGCTAAAAACGCTAGAGAGACTGATAGATCTGTACATAAGAAACGCGATTCCTCGTGGCTGTCTTTCAAGAGCCTTGCATACATTGGTAAAGTGGTCAGAGGAACCCTTCACGCATAAATAGTATGCACTAGGGACCTTCTTCGATATCGAGGGGCCTTCAACAATGTAACACCAGAGTCATTAGGAGCACTCCACAAGGTGGGGTTCTCTCTCCCTTGCTCTGGATTGCGGTTGGAAATGACCTTCTAGAGAGATCCCTGAGCTCTCAGGGATCGAGATTAGCCGCATTCGAAATTTCGTAATCGGCTGACCCATCCTAACCTGTACTTCTTTGAGCTATGAAATAGTTGGTCACATTAGTTATACTAGTCTCTCGTCATGCCCGTTCTTCTATATGGTGCAGAAATATGGAAGATGTCGCTCTAGTGAGAATATCCTTTGACTCGGATGTCGAGCACGTGCTTTGCGAATGCCCAAGATACTCGGACGCGAGGAGTCTTGATAGCATGGGGGTAAAATGGACGAATGGACGGTA
>NW_023458557.1:62243101-62261863 GCF_013731165.1 Rhagoletis pomonella
TAGTAACTACTGAATATAATTCACTCAAAATTGATATTTACAATGAGTTTCAGACGGAAAACATTAACATTATAAATTTTTGGAAAACGGGCGTAGCCACGCCCACTTATGGTTACATGTGTATATCTTGGTAACCGCTGCACTAATTTCCTCCAAACTTGGCCCAGTTGTTGGCCTTGGTACAGCATACTAAATGGTCGAAAATTTTAAAACTCGGACAATAACCACGCCTACTTCCCATATAACGGTAATCTTCAGAAATACGAAAACTGCGATATTTTAGTAACTACTGAAGATAATGAAGATAATAAGATACTGAAGATAATAATGAAGATAATGAATTTTAGACGAAAAATAAGAATATTAAAAAATTTTGGCAAATGGGCGTAGCCACGCCCACTTATGGTTACATGTGTATATCTTCGTAACCGCTACACCAATTTCTTCCAAACTTGGCACAGTTGTTGGTCCTGGTACAGCATACCAAATGGCCGAAAATTTTTAAAATCGGACTATATCCACGCCCACATCCCATATAACGGTAATTTCGAGAAATACAAAATCTTCGATAAATCAGTAAATATTAAAGCGAATTTATTCAAAATTGATGGTTGCAACAATTCTTTACCAAAAAATATGTTTGTGATAAAATTTTGGAAAATGGGCGTGGCACCGCCCACTTGTGATCACATATATGTATCTCGCTAACCGTTCTAGCAATTTGTACCAAACTCGGTATGGTTATTGTGCTTGCCACATAAAAGTAAACCGTTGAAAATTGTTGAAATCGGTCTAAAATTACGGCCGCTTTTCATATAACGGTAAATTTCAGAAATGCTTGAAATTTTAATATTTTGAAATTTAAGGACGCTAATTTACTTAAAATGTATACACCCCTGCTTATCATGTAGCGGTAGCTTTCCGCAAGGTGAAAACACATATATTTAATATTTGCGCCGGGTATTTAATGTTCGGCTCCGCCCGAACTTAAACTGTGTTGCCAGAACTTTTTGGGCCGACCGGCTAGATTGGCAAAAAAAAGCGGCTAAAAACGGCTAAAATGTTTTAGTGAAATTTCACATAGACTCGGGCAAAAAACGGCTAAAATGTTTTAGTGAAAATCCATATGCTTTATTTAAATAAATCGCAAGAAACGAAAGACTAGTTAAGACCATTAATTTATATCGAGTGTATATTCCTCATCATCAAATGAATCACTATTGTATATATCACCTGAATTCATTAATTTTAAGAGATCGTCATCTACAGTAAAATTATGGCAGCATTTTTCTTCACGTTTTAAACCGTATCTTATATATAAAATAGCGTTTAACGTTTTAACGCACATTGGATTTCTTTGCTTAGTTTTTATTATATTCATTGAACTAAATATTCGCTCTACTTCTGCATTACTTATAGGCAAAACAAGAAAACTAAAAACTAGGTTGCAAAGGTCAGCAAAAGGGTTTTCTCCAAGGGCATTTCGAAATTGATAAACTTCGGCCCAAAATTTTACAGTTAAGTCTAAATTACTCCAGGTATGTAACGTTAACTGTTGCCATTGCATCTCTATGGATGTTATCTCGTCGGCATTATATTTGTGTTTTTGTTGCTGTAGTTGAACAAATACTTTTGGTTTAATAACTCTTAATGCATTTCCAACCGAAAAAAGTAAATTTTTTTTAGTGTGGCAATATTTGTAGGGAGGCGTTGGCGTAATTTCTTTATTAAAGTGATAATAAAATAGCGACCATTTCTTGGATTTTTTTCTCGGCTTCGTGGTCAAAAGCGTTTGTGATTTCTTTTGTTTTTAATTACTCTTCAAAACTGTGATAAAACTGAGTAAATGGAGCAAGGTATGGTTCCAACGGGGAGCATATAGGATTAAATGTGTCCGCGCTAATAACCACTAGGGAGCATAGATGCGAAAGTAAAACATTGAGTTCATTAAAAATCTTCATTGGGTCTGCATTATTGGTTTCGAACAACTTGTTTACTTTTTGCACCTGAAAATTAGGCAAATAGTAAAATCGGCTAAAAACGGCTAACTTTTTTTTACAAACCGGCTAACAAATCGGCTGCCGGCTAGATCGAATTTTCTCCGGCTAGTTGCTATCAAAACCGGCTAAATCTAGCCCGAAAACGGCTAAAATGGCAACGCTGCTTGTTATGCATGCATATGTACGAACAAGCATTTTCTTACGATAGGAGATTTGTTGCGATGGTTCGTGTAAGGTACAAGTGCTTGTATCAAAAGTAACGAGTAAAATAACGATCAGAAAAAATACCGGGAGTTGACTGGATTAGTAACGAATAAATACGGGTATCCAAATTTTCATAAATTTTACAGTTCTACCCCTCTCACATCCAAATTCGAATTCCGGTAATCGCTGCAGAGTTAATTTCTTTGACATCCTTCTCATCTTTTTTCTTCAATAGTTGGAGTAAAAATGCTACCCACTGAAATGGTTGCATATTAGGGTAAAATATTTCTCATGTAATATTAGCTCTATTGACTTAGACTAACCCTTGCCACAAAGGCCAACAAAAATGAAAAAAAATTTCGGTGTGGCAAATATTAAACGTTTTTTGATAGACTCTTTATGCTGATTACGAATTCTTAAGTAAAAAGTTTCCATCAGATCCAGATTTTGAGAAAAACGAGGTTAGAGTGTAAAAAATCACATTTTTTGCAATATTTGAGAAGTTATAGCAAATAAACAATGGCCGATAGAACCTTCCACTTAAGATAGAACTCTCGACTTCTATCCCTGAAAATGCCATCCCTGCACCTTGATCTGATGGTCACTTATAGTCACTAATTGAACAGCAAAAACTGATTTTTCGAAGTTTGAGTACACTGAGAAAAAAAAAAATCAAATCGTCTTTGTTTTAAACAAAAACACATATGATTTTACGCCAAACAATCTTTTTTTACTTTGAACAGATTTATTTGTGGAGATTTTTTCATTTAACCGAAAATAAAAATTTAAAATGATATGTTCCGCCTAATGAGATTTGAACTTGGACACTATTGGCTGCAAGCAATTGTAGCAAACATCTTTGTGCACTTAGCTACAGCCAGATATGTAAGTGTGCTTTGAAATGTTCGCTTTGAATAAAGCCACATTACGCGATTGGTACATTTGTACAGATTTGATTTTGCTATTTACAGAGTGCCGTTGTTTAGATTTTTTTTTTATTCGGCTGAACTCATTCTCTACCAAAACTTCTAGACAACACCATTCTGTGATCGGACGAACAAACTTTTCACAAGCTGGAACAGGCTTTCCCAAAGTGGGTGCCTCGAGCGTATACCTGGGGTGCCGCTAGTGGCTAGAGTATACTGGTTGTGCAGGAAAATTCTTTAAACTTTCCATACAGAATGCAAGCGGTTTGATCAAACTTCGACATGGCGGCCAGAAAATCAAAAAATTTTAATTTTTATTAATATTATCTTCAGCGGCTCGTCAAACCCCATACACAACTCAAATGGCTTGCAGCAAAGGGATATTTCGCTTGGTTTGTCAAGCCGTTTGTGTGGTGTATTTCGCTCTTAAGCGTAGTTCCCCAGTATGTTTTGTCAACGAAAAATTTAATCAGAAAATGTTCAGAAAAATAGCCGAACATGTACCCTTTTCACAAACATTTTCGGTACTTTAGTAAACCTAATCCACATTTTATCCACTTTTCTTCCAGGTACCCATTCGCAATGTGAATCGAAGAAGAACTTTTGATGAGCGAAGTACTTGAGACATGCACCACTAGCGACGAAATTTTTAAAGCTATCGGCAAATTCGTACAGAAAAATGGTTTGAAACGGAGCAAGTGTGCGGATATTTGCAGTGGTTGGAAAAACGAAAGGAGCGATGTCTAGGATGAAGCAGGAGGCAGAAAACGTCACGAGAAGTCATTGTATGATTCGCCGGTATTCCCTGGCAACGAGGAAGGTGCCGCCACTAGATTTAAAACCCGTATTGGATGACGCTGCGAAGATAACAGAGGCCTTCGAAATTAAAATACATCTTTGGTTTTTTTTAGCACGTCAAGATTTTTTTATTGGTGACTTGTATATTTTAGAATTTCTAGCCATTTGCATGAAAACGCCACAAATAAACAAAGTAAATCCGAAAAAGGTATGTAACTTTGAAGTTAACGCCAAGAAAATTTATAAAAGTTATTTTCTTAGCGTTATGCCATTACCAGCGTTAACTTGGAAGGTTTAGAAAAAACCATTTCGAATATTTTCCCAACATGGACTCTGAGGATGTCTACAACTGGATAACAAACCCGTTTTCATGTGACGCGAAAAGTAAGCCTACTGAGACGACAAATTAAGCTTTTGAAAACCTTCTGGACATCAGTGAAGACAGCACTTTGAATATGTATTAAATACTAGGCAGGGAGCCAAGAGAGTTCTGGATGCAAGCGTATGCAGAAAACACTGCTTGGCAAGATTGCATGAAAAACACTAGTGAATTTACTTTTACATTTCTATGTGAGACTGCATTTACAACAAATGCTTACATAAACAAGTAATTTTTAAGCAAAAAAACAAAACCTACTTCAATTCCCATATAAAAATTTAAGACTATCGTTAATCTCTTCATGATCCAATGATCGGATTTAAACCAAATTAGATGATACCACCTGTGAGGTAACACCTTTCCTTTAAAAATATAATTATAGTAATCGGTTTACGTGGTCCAAAGTTATTCGGTAACATAGATAAAAAAAAATTGTAATAAAATATTCCGACAAATTGATATCCTTCTTTTTTGCTAAGTCGGTTAAAAACAAATACACCATAAAATTGTTAAAGCTCCCATTAAACTTAAAGGAAATAATGAAATCATCAAAACAATTTCAATCCTCACAGTAAAGCTAAAGGAGCATGAAGTATGCATTGTGTTTTCTTGTTTTCGTAGACATTTGAAAAGTAGGGATTCCGCGATTTTTTTTTAGCACAACAAGGGTGCTGCGGTGAAGAAAGTTTGGGAACCCCTGAGCTAGAGAACTGATTTGATTCTTAATGATAATTTCTATACAACACCACTCTGCGATCGAACAAACAAATTTATGTTTAAGTTTGTTTAAAAAATAAATTAAACAAATAATGGAATCTTCCACTTAGGCGTAAATTAAAGCTTGAACTTTCGATGTGTACATCTTAGCGCGCTTATTTGATGTATGAATTTTAAGTGCGTGGATTTATTATGCATTTATTTTATTAATAATACCACTCGCATCAGCTGTATAATTTAAAAGTATAAATATGTATGTACAAATGTTTGCTGGAACATATCTAAATTTCATCATAAATTTTCATTACAGCATGAAATCAATTAATAGTTCGCCCATTAATCTTGTGCCCAAAAAATAGATAGATCTCGAAAAGTACTTTACCGCTGAAATCGTCCTTATCGCATGTATGTATGTACATATGCATATTAGACTGTGTCAAATAAAATAAATTTTTTTTCGGTTCCATATAAAAATTCCGTTGTCGGTCACAAAAAAATAATTGTGGCAAAATTACAGATCTCTTCATTTTTCAGTTAGCGCTCGCAAAAATAAGTATTTTTAATAAAAAAAGGTTGTTTACGCCATTTTTTTTTGTAAAAAATTAAATATAACAAATAAACTAAAAAGAACCTTGTAGCCCATTCAATTCTAGTATAGTAAGTGCCAGTTTTAATTAAATAATTTTTTTAATTTTTGACAATTTTTTGTTGACGTCGTCAGTCATTTTTTTTTCATACAAAGTGTGTTCGACGACTTTTTTATATAGAAAAAAATTTACCAAGCCTTCAACTTCCAACTTCCTGTTACTATACCAGAATTGAATTGTCTACAAGGATTTTTTTGCATATAAAAGGCTTATATTCAATACCCTCTATCTGCAATTTTCACAAAAACTTGTGATGTTAGAACCCATCTGAGACGTACCTGTAATCACTGATGTTAATTCTGACTTTGTCTAGCGTTATCCAAAGTCAGCATTAAAATCACCGATTACAGTTAAGCATAAGGAGGATTTTTATATTGTTATTTGCTAAAAAGAAAATAGCGGAAAAGAGTTGTTTAATTAAAAATTCTTATTTTTTCGAGTGCTATTTATTATAACTTTTTTGTGACCGACAACGAAATTTTCTTATGGCACCGAAAGAAAAAACAATCGTTTTTTTTTTTAACAGTCTAATGTATATACAGATGTACATACATACGTACATCTATAAAAATTTAATTTATAAATTTAAAAACATACATATAAATGTACATATGTGAGCATGCATGAATCTCTATACGCCCCGCAATTCCTATTCTTCAATCAAAACCAAATGTAATAAACGTAAAAGCAAAATAAATTATGAATGTTCCGATTGCCTTTTATGATGACCGGATATAAAATCATGAACATGTATCTATGTATGTAGTTAGTATCCATGCATGAATCTGTGTGCATTTGTTCGCATGAAAATCTAAATCAGTATGCGATAAAATATAGCCAGTCAATGACACGCTGTCAGCAATGTTGCCGCCCGTAGACGAGTGACATATGCATATACTTATGTAGGTACAAATATGTATGTATGTAATTTTGTAAAAACAACTCCCTAGCGCGTGTGTGTCCTGGCCAGCAGTGCGTGCCCATAACGACAAATTTGGTTCAATAAATCGCTTTTGTGATTTAGTCCCTTTTTGTAGATTTTTTTGTTCTTTTATGGGCACAATATGAATTTACGAGCATTGTAAAATGCCAAAATGCCTGTAAATTTTGGTACAAGCATATCTTTTATATCGTGGATGTACATACATGCACTCATACATATATTTATCAAGCCATATATCCTATCGTTCGCGTCATTTTTCTTTCATCAGTGAGTTATTGTCCTTAATGGACGTAATGATTTTTGGGTGTTTTTTGCGATCGGTTATCTGAAATCTTTTGTTTTTGTTTCTTTTATTATATGCTCAGTTATACATGTCCTCTGTAGCGTCATCTGTGGGGTTTATTTTGGGAAAATTCATCAATTGAAGAAATTAGATAATGCGATTGAAATGTAGAAAAACAAAGTGCTTCAAATTTATGGCAGGTGTCTTTGTTGCTTGAAAATCTATCACATGTCGGTCGAGATAAAAAGGGCATAACGCCTTGGATATATAAGAGATTTTACTTGCTTACATGTTGTACACATATTCGCATGTAAGTACATTTGTACGTTGACCCTGTGGGAAAATCCCTAGTTCTGAACTGGTGCGCTTCTAGTACATTTAGACCCAGTACTGGTTCGCGATAAATCTCTTTTGCATGCAAATAACTGGCGAATTTAACATGGCGATGTCTAGGAAGTGTCAAATGGTCTAAGCCAACTGCGGCCAAAGGGTCAGATGTCTCATTTCCAGGCACTCCCGAGTTGCCCGGAATCCAGAGTCAAGCAAGCTCGTTATGTTTACCAACATAATTTAGTCGAGACTTGCATTGCCGAACTAGTTTGGAAGTACTTAGATAGAGCGCTCCACCTATTTTCCACCACGTAGTCTATGGCTTTGGGGATTGCAAATACCTCAGCCTGGAAGACCGAAGCATATTCAAATATCTGCCGCCGGCAATCTCCGCATCGCCTCACTCAGTGAGCCTTTGCGGCTTCCCCACGTATGATGACACAATGTGATGGTAAGTTCACCAGTGCATCAAGAGCACTTTACATTAAAGTTAAATAAATAGGCTATCAAGCAACCATTTTGGTTCTTTACTATCGAGACCAGATAAATTTTTCGCGGACTCCCACTTACAACCCCTGGACACCCATATTTCTTCACGCCAACGTAGACCCCTGTCGAGTCTCCCGTGGACCCCTGGTGGGCCAACTGGACCACTGTGGGAATCACTGTAGTATACGGAAAATTTAATTTCTTGTATTTCTTTCTTATTTAGAATACGTCGTGTCCAGCTATTTGGTATACAGGTACGTAGAGCTATGAATTTAAAAAATACTTCAGGTTTTAGTTGAGATATTCGCCTTTGACCACTATGTTCTGTAAATTTCCCAGTACTGCAAAGGTTTTGCCATTCACCTGGGAGTGGCCAGAAGTGATTTGTTTGCTTACGGTTCAAATCGCAGCTCAATTCGTCCGGATATTTACATCCACGTATCCCCTATGTAGCGACCAAACACCCGTTTGGGAGCGAACTAATATGACCAGACGTATAAGCCCGCGTGCACTGGGTTTGGGTCCCTGCTCGTTAAAACCCTACCCAATGAAAAAAAAACCATGCCTGGGATGATATCCCCTTCTTTTGATAACGATCAAGGTAAACGTAGAAAGGACTATGATTTGAGAGTATTCACCTGGAATATCCGGACCCTTATTCGGGATGGTGCCTCTGCCCGGTAGGTTGATGTCCTCGGGAAAATAAAGACTGAAATCACTGCCATCCATGAAATGCGATGGACGGGGCAAGGCAAGGTAAGCGTGGCTGATTTGTCTCCTTGCCCGATTGTATCGTGGCCGATTTGTCACATTGTCCGATTTGGCTCATATTCGAGATATAAATATATTGGTAAAGGTAGGGGCAATATGTACTATTGCGCAAAATGGGGCTGCAAGGTGGCGCTGGAGTCGAGTTATTGGTAAAAATCGTCAAGTGAAGTCAATCGGAGATACCAAGGATCACCGTTAAATCAATCACCAGAACGATTGCGGTCCTTGCTTTACGGAAACTAAACCGAATAAAGAAAATTCTTTACAAATACAATTGTAACACTAAGGTATTTCGTCTGAAATAAGTCTATGTATATTGGATTTCTGTCTACTAATAATATACCCCATTTTGAAATTGCCACAAGTTGTACTATACAGATTCAAGGACGATTCCCCATCGAACCAGATAATTGTTGCCACAAGAACTTCTTCACGGACATAACGCTTTCATTAGGTTATTTAAGACGGCAATGGAGGATATGCCTTCTGACGACCACAAAACCAAACGTGAACGATATTGTTGGTAAAAACGTTGGACCAAATGTTTAAATAAAAAATAAATTTTGGGTGGGACGAATTTCGCAAGGACTGCTAGTAATACCATAGAAACCGATTTGGATTTGGAGGAGATTAAAAATAATTAACTCAAATGAGGATAACAAATATTTGATAACAATTAAATTCAGTCTTGAAAAGAAATTAAGGATTCTTATCTTTGTGTAATATCATCCCCATTATTTTTGATAATAGTAAAAAAGTGACAACTAAATCGATGCAATAACACAACTGGAAACATGAAAATTTCGAAGCTCGTCCAATCCTTGAAATAACCTGAATAAAAAACAAAAGATTTAACTGTAATTAGATTTTTGGTTGTTTTTCGAGCATATTTGGAAGTATATTTACTAATGTTTTAATATTTATCTAAGCGCTTAAATTTGCTTTGTTCCTGCTTAATATCTTTGGTCCTGCTCATGACACATCACTTTAACTGAAGCACCACTTTGTAGTTTTTCCAGAATACTGGTTAATCAAAGAAATGCAAAAAGTACAAATTTTGTGTGCGTGGCATTCATAAACAAAGAAAGTTTGTAGGTACTGAGGTAAGATTGTTTTGAAGTTGCACTTATAAAGGTTACAATGTTTTGTTTTAGAGACGTGCATTAGTCAAGGAATTGCGCGTATTGAGGGTTGCGGTTACCGTTTACGCGCCGTATATATTTTTCATCGGATAAACAGAAATTAAGTTACGAACAATTATAAGGCTCATACTATGAAAAACGCGTTTTTATACCTTAAGTCCAGATTGTGAGGGAGCATTCAAAATTCTAAGTATGCATATTTTTTGTGCATCATTAGATCTATAACTTTATCATTCACACAGTGTTATTATCCCGACGATATCCTTGACGGTGATACCGGGTGGGGAACGGTACATGACGGCAGGAGGTTTAGTTTGGGTTAAAGTCTCACACTGGCGGGGTTAGGCATTCGATGCTTCCTCCTCGTAAAGAAAACATGTGCAGTAAAAAGATAATTATTTAAATCGACGAATAGTTTTATATCAACTTTTGTGAACTTCTATTTATGCGTTTGTGTACAACATACCTCTATTGGTTACAATAATTATAAGCTATAATAAAAATTTTTTAGTGATAACTATTGTTTTTGAAAAAAAAAAATGTAAATTTCGTTCTGGCTACGCCCATGACTTTAGGTATAGATTTCTAATGGTAAGAGTAAAATAAAGTACCACATTTCGCTGATTTTGGACTGGTGGAGATCTACATAGTTACTATCGGACTGGTTCGTTTTCGGCGATAAAGATCTAGTACGGAACTAGAAATTTGATCCACTAGTCCGCGGTTTCCCTACAGGCGATATATAAATACATTTGTAATAATTTTGTACATTTGATCCATATCGGTTAATTTCTGTACATGATCTGAGTTATGAAGTTTAAGATTTATCTCAAAACTTTAAAACAAATGTAGTATCGTTTCGCAGTGACAAAAAAAAAATTACTCCGACTTTATTTTTTGGACCACTCTAATGTAGCTGCGCGTCATTTGTTTAAGTTTGTCATTTTTTTATTTTAAGTGAGACTTTCATTGTGATTCCTCCTTTAATGGCCGTTTTCTCAAGCAACCTTTAATTGAAAAAGGTCCCTTTATATTTAAACGTTGCTTCAAACCATAAGGCTGTGTCTGAAGTAAAGTATTTCTATTATCGGTGTTTGACGTTTGTATGTTTCTTCGTTGTAAACAAATCAAAAAATTATATTACGAAATTTAAATAAAATATATCATAATTGAAAATTTATAATAAGCAACAATTAAACAATGCAACAGTGATTTTGTTGATAAAGCTGTTTTTGATAGATTTGTTTATGCTGATTAAGAGTCCGTAAGCATAAAGTTTCCATCAGCTTGAGAAAAACGAGGTTAAAATGTCAAAAAACCGCGCTTTTTGCAATATTTTAGAAGGTCTAGCACAAAAAAAACAAAAGCTGATAGAACCTTTAACTGGCGCTTAAATTAAAGCCATAACTCTCGGCTACTATCCCTGCACCTTGACCTGATGGTCACTAAAAGTCATTTATTGAACAATATAAAAATACTGGAATAAATACTGTGCTATTGAAAAAAATAAATAAGTTTTGTCAAAATTAGTTTTTTTAGGGTTAAGGTTCAGGGATGGTATTTTAAGCGATTGTGGTCGAAAGTTCAAGTTAATTTCAGCCCAAGTGGAAGGCTCTATCCCCTTTTGTTTAATTGCGGTGGGTACTCAAACTTCGCACAAAATCAGATTTTGCTGTTCAATGTTCAAATGACTATAAGTGACCATCAGGTCCAGGTGTAGGGATGGTATTTTCGGGGATAGTAGTCGAGACTTCTAGCATTAATTTAAGCCTAATACCGCCTTTATCTCTATCTATACTAATTATATAAAGAGAAGTCCCTTTTTTTTTGTAACAGGTAATCTCGCGAACGGCTGGTCCGATTTTCATGTAATTTTGTATACAAATAGTTTTCGGTAACCACCATGTTTTAGGCTAAACAAATTTTACTTTTTTTCGGGTAGGTGGACCAGGGACCGGTCTATTCGAAAAAATTTTGTTATAGTCCGATTTGCTTAAAATTTAGTACGTAAGTAGCTTTTTAGTACATATTAGTATATATGACCCATTTTTTCCGAGAAGTGGACCAGGGACCGATCTATTCCAAAAAATCTCATTTATCGTCCGATTTGCTTAAAATTTAGTACGTAAGTAGTTTTTTAGCATATATTAGCATATATATGGTCCATTTTTTCCGGGAAGTGGTCCAGGGACCGATCTATTCCAAAAAATCGAATTTACGGTCCGATTTGCTTAAAATTCGGTGCGCAGGTAGCCTTTAGGCATGTATTAGCATATGTGACCATTTTTTCCGAGAAGTGGACCAGGGACCGATCTATTCCAAAAAATCTCATTTATGGTCCGATTTGCTTAAAATTTAGTACGTAAGTAGTTTTTTAGCATATATTAGGATATATGGTCCATTTTTTCCGGGAAGTGGTCCAGGGACCGATCTATTCCAAAAAATCGCATTTATGGTCCGATTTGCTTAAAATTCGGTACGTAGGTAGCCTTTTAGCATATATTAGCATATATGATCCATTTTGTCCGAGAAGTGGACCAGGGACCGATCTGTTCGAAGAAATCGTATTTATGGTCCGATTTGCTTAAAATTCGGTACGTAGGTAGCTTTTTGCCTGGATAAGCTTATAGATCCCTGTTTTCCAATTTTCATGCAATTTCGAATATAAATAGCTTTAAGTAACGACCATATCAAGGAGCGAATTCGTCACTAGCCAAGATTTTTTTGCGCCAATCAGAAACAACGGATACTGTGAAAATATAATTATAATATATAATATATCTCAACTAATATATATTTAGAAAGCCGTTTGTTAGTTTTCGCAAGGCTCGAGAGCGGCTGAACCGATTTTTTTGAAACTGCCACCTGCCGCACGTGTCCCAAGGATGGTTTTAGGCTGAAAAAAAATCTATATGTAAGGGGGCGTGGCACTTCCCATACAAACCGAATTTCTCATGCTACATATCTCTGAAAGTGTGCATGGTAGAGTTTTGGAAATTGGTATGGAGATATACGAAATCAATCGCATACCCTTGGAGAAAAATTTTAGCTATTGTAAAAAGGGGTGTGACATCTCCCATACAAACCGAATTTTTCATACTGCTTGTCTCTGGAAATTTTTTGGTAGAGTTCTAGAGTTTTGTATAGAGATGTACGAAATAAATCGCATACTCTTGGAGAAAAATTGGAACTATTGGAAAAGGGGGCGTGGCATCTTCCATACAAACCGAATTTTTCATACTGTCTATTTTGGAAGTGTTCATGGTAGAGTTCTGGAACTTGGTATGGAGATATACTTGGAAAGGGGGGGCGTGGCACCTCCCATATAAATCGAATTTTTATACTGCATATCTCTGAAAGTATTCATGGTACAGTACTGGAACTTCGTATGGAGATATGTATATAGTTGAAATCAAGCCCATACTCATGGAGAAAATTTGGGCTATTTGAAAAGGGGTGTGAGGCCTACAAACGTACCGACCTTTAGCTATCTTTGAATGAATTTTTTTTATTCTTCTGTAGGTGTGTTTGTGAGTGATCTCCTCCTAAATGGTTGTACGGATTTTAACGAAACTTTTTGTGTATTTGAGTGGGTCTCTGGGTGGTTTAGTTGGCGCTGTAGTTGAGTTATTACTAAAAATCTTATTTATGATCCGATTTGGCTAATGTTTTAAATATGTATGCAATACTATTGCAAAAACGTGCTGCCAAGTGGTGCTGAAGTCGAGCTATTACTAAAAATAGCCAAGTGAGAAAAGGGGCCGTGAAGGTTAGATTAAATCGACCTGTTGCACCATTGAGTATATCGAACGCTCCTGCGTTGTAATTGGCCCAATGGATGTTTCCAATATTATTATGCGTTCAAACTTTTAAGGTATTTCGTCTGAAATTAGTATATGTATATTGCATTTCTGTAGAACAATGAGTCGCACCCATTTTGAAATTGCCACCTACTATACTGTAAAGCTTCTAGGACATTCACTATAGAACCGGGTCATTGTTGCCACCAGGGAGTGAAGAGGAAAAATTTATTTCGCTTTGCGAATAACCGTGGTATGAAATGCCGCACAACTGGAGAATTTCAAGAACGGATACGGAACTTTCCTTAGGTCATTTAAAGCGGCAAATGATCACAAACCTTAATCTTAGCAGACAAATGTCCCAATGAAAATCGTAAACGTGAATTGTTGGTGAAAATGTTGGACCAAAAAGTTTCAATAAAATATATAAAAATTTTGGGCGGGACGAAGTTCGCCGGGTCTGCTAGTTTAAACATAAAGTGAATTTTAAAGTTAAAAGTTACTTAAGAAAACGGCCCTACGTGTGTTTATATTTTCAATATTTTGTTTTTTGATTTTCGATGCCGTCCCTGTTAATTTGGAACAGTTTTTAACATTATATTGACTATCGATGGTAGCGTTTGACACTATCGATAGTATTGCTGGAAACTATCAACGAGTAATGATAGGTTTTGTTTTCTGAAACATGGAAACTATCGATGGTGGCACTATCGATAGTTTTTCAACTCTAGTTTTCTAGTCTAGTCTAGTTTGTTGCTAACTACGCAGCAGTCTACTAGTTCCAAATTTTTATTACTTATTTCCTTAGGTCATAACTAACTACTTTTGAAGGGCAGTGGCCGCAAAATAGTGAGAACTAGTGGATACTGCATTAGATGTCAACTAACTTGTAGCTAACTAGTTTTGGACATAAACTATCATTAAAAAAAGATGTTTGATTTTTATTTTTTATTTACTTATTTCATTTAACATTACATATTTGCTAATTTGTTTACATGTCCTTTTGTTGGTCGTCTCATATTTGAATTCGATCAGACATCATCGAAATGATATAAAATTTCGACCTTATTTTATTTGTCCCGAAAAAGGATCTGTGAAAAAAGTGTATTGAAAGTAATTTTTGTATGAGGATATTTAAATAGAATCTTGTAAAGAAAGCAAACTCCCGATAACGTCTGCATGACTCCTGCACGACTTTACAACTCACTTAAAGCTAGTTCTGTCATTAAAAGTTAGTTATTTATAGAAACTAATATCGCCCAGTTGCCGAAATTCGAAATTTTTTCATACACTTTTAAATTTTGCTTACCACTAATATTGAACGGGACCAAAATACTCTCCCGGTACTCCCGATAAAACAGCAACCTCCGAAAATTAAAAAAATCTTCATTTAAAAATTTGTATGCAAAATTACCTTTTTATGTTTTATTGAGACGAAAACGAACAGCAATCCAGATCTTTCATACAATTTATTTTACTTAAAATTAATTTGCACGACTTGTGGGTTTTTTTAGAGATAGATTTCGGAGCCCCCGGTGATGGTCGGGACCTAATATTTAGTTCCATGCCCATCTCTACTCTCAATCCCTGCGCCACCCAACGGAAGACAAACACACTGATCCAACAATCATTCAATGCGATCTAGAAATCTGGAAGAAAATGGTTCCAATTGAATGATTCTTGTCATTCTATATTATATGTAGATGTAGGTGTATAAAATTCCATTACCTTATCATAAGTGGTTCCAGATATAAGCGATATGGAAATTCCATTTCATTACAATTTCAGAACGTCAGCATAAGCGGATACACAGATAAGCGAAATGAGAAGTTCAGCTTGTATGAGAGGTGCCTCGCCCCCTTTTTCAATACCTACCGCTTTTCGCCATAAGTACGGTATTGATATCATATGTGGCTGTGTCAAATTTCAGGACGTTGGCATTAGCAGTTTCAGCGATAAGCGATAAGAGAATTTCAGTTTATGTGGGGCGATGCCACGCCCCTTTTCCATTATCTACCACTTTTCACCGTAAGACCGGCATTGTTAGCATAGCTGCTGTGTAAAATTTCAGCACGGTAGCATAAGCGGTTCCAGAGATAAGCGATATGAGAATTTCGGTTTTTATGGGCGCTGCCCCTTTTCCATTATTCACCACTTTTCGCCGTAAGTATGGTATTGATAGCATATGATGCTGTGTAAAATTTCAGGACGTTGGAAATCTACTACTTTTCGCCGTAAGTACGGTATTAATAGCATATGTAGTTGTGTCAAATTTCAGGACGTTGGCATAAGCGGTTCCAGGGAACAGCGATTGGAGAATTTCAGTTAGCATGGGCGGTGTCACACACCCTTTCCCATTATCTATCACGTTTCGCCATAAGCACGTAATTGTTTACATAAATAGCTGTGTCAAATTTCAGAACGTTAGCATAGGCGGTTCCAGAGATTAGCGATATGAAAATTTCAGTTTGCAAGGGCGGTGCCAGGCCCCCTTTTCCACAATCTACCACTTTTCGCCATAAGTACGTTATTGATATCATAAATAGCTGTGTCCAATTTCAGGACGTTAGCATAAGTGGTTCCAGAGATAACGATATGAGAATTTCAGTTTGTACGGGAAGTCCCACGCCCTCTTTCCCAGTAGCTACCATTTTTCACCGTAAGTAGGGTATTTAGAATCTATGCATCTGTGCTTTCAGTTCCGCGGCAAAATTGGTTATAGAGATATAGTGGTTTTCACATTTTAGTCTATATGTCAGATGCCACGCCCCCTATGTATCGCGATTAAATCGGTGTTTGTTTCTTTGAAATCGAGCGAACGGTGCCTTTAAAAAAGGGATTGCAAAATATTCTTGTGGCGTATTTATATATAGATCCCGCAAAAAAGCTAACTATAATTTGGTTATTTTAATCAATTGATAATTTTTTTCTGCAGGGATACTATAAGTTGTGTCTTCTTGGGTTCTGCAACTCATTATCACGATCATTTCTCACGGAAACGGTCTGGATCATTCTAATTGGAGTTGGCAGCAATAACTTTTTCACTACTGTAGTAATAATTTTAAATTTGCAGCAACATTTTTTTTCTTAGTTATTCTCTGCTAGTATAATTATGAATGAATATTCTTTGTATATTACATTTATAAGTTTTTTACCTGAAGCTAGAACAGTTAATGTGTGTTACAATTGAGATATGTTACAGTAGGTGTGCAACAGTTGATATGTGCTACACTACTATCACGAGGAAGACAAAATTATAAAAATAAACCTACTAAATGGGGAAAAGTAGATTTAAACGAAATAATATTCACTTACATAAATATTTAACATAAAGGCGATTTATTTGAAACAAGTCTGAATATCGGTTTGTGTATAAATTCATATGCCAGTGCTACCAAACCGTACTCCCAAATTATCAGTGAAATAAAACAAACAGAAATTGAACCAGATCTCTATCACGATCATGTCGCACAATTGGACTAGAACGGCCAAAAGTGGTAAAAACGGATAAGCGAATCCTGAAAACTTATAGCGGAGACAGACAGGCTGAGTTAAGTTGAATTAAGTGGCACAAATGCAGATACGATTTTTACCCCTGACAGACAGCACCATTGTGCATAACAAATTTTCTTCTTCTACCTGCGCATTTAATTATCAGCTGATTTGACAAAAACTTTGAGCTCAAAATGGAAAGGAGAGAAAAAATACGATTAGCAGCTAATTTGTTTGCAAAAAACATATTATTAAAAAAAAAAACTTAACATTCTTCTCTTAAAATTATTCAACAATATGAAAATAATTAATTCATTGGCAAGCATAGACCTTACCACGATGTTTGAAGCTGGGATTGTTACACTTCCTCATGTAAGAGAAAGGCAGCTGTGGAAATTGGTAAGCATATCTTTTATTTCCATTAGTACAATAAATATGCGATATTCTTTAAAGGATCGCAGCGGCACATTTTGGGAGCGTGATGTTCCTTTAATGGACGAAAATCGTTTCAAAGAAAATTTTCGACTCAATAGAAATGCTTTTCGGAGAATTTGTGAAAAAGTTCGAGGCATCGAAAAGGCTTCATAAGCCACTTCATAAAAGAGTGGCTATCTCACTATTCGCATTGGGATCTGCAGCGGAGTACAGGACTGTTGCAAGTCTTTTCGGAGTAGGACGCAGTACTGTTGGCGAAATTGTTTTGGATTTTTGCCAAGCAGTATGCGAAAATCTATCTGATTGCATTAATTCATATCCTCCAAACCAACACGAAATCAGAAAAGTTGTTGATGGCTTCGCGCAAACTGGGTTTCCTCAATGCTTTGGAGCTGTGGATGGCTGCCACATAGAAGTTCAACCACCAAAAGATGATGCAACAGACTATTACAACTACAAGGGTTGGTATTCAGTGATCTTGCTAGCGAGCTGTTACCACCGGTATATTGAAACCTTTATTCAAATTTCTTTATAACAATTTAATGTAATGCCTAAACTTTTTACAGATCAAAATTTACTTACATAAATATTGGATCTACTGGTAGAAACAACGACTCTTACAATTCGAAAAGAGTACATTGAAAAGATTCCATGAAACTGCCGATATTTTTACGCAGAATAGCAAATTCATAGGCGGCATCAATGTACCCGTTCTACTAATAGGCGATTCTGCTTTTCGCCTCTCCCGGTATATGATGAAACCGTTTCCATATTCGCCGAATCAGCCGTCTATAGAAAAAACCTTTAACTACCAACTATCTAGGTGTCGTCGTCTAATCGAAAATGCATTCGGTCAACTTAAAGCACGGTTCAGAAAAATAGGTAGAGGTTTACAAGTCGCCCCAAAAAACATAAATACCATAATTAGAACGTGCTGCATTTTGCACAACTTCTTGAAATTAGAAAACGACGAAGTTTCTATTGGTTGGATGCAAGATTCAAGAGAAGATATTAATGCTAGAAATCAGCCAAGGCACACTACAAGAGTCGGCGAGAATGATGTGAATGCGTCCGCTATTAGAAATGCAATAGCTCGCAGTTTCCGTAAGCAAAAATATCACAAGTTTCCTATAAACATTAATCTATATCCGGAAACAGCAATAAATAAAAGTTTATTTATGTACATTACATTCATTCTTTTATTAATCCACTTTTTTACTATTAACTATCTTTTTCTGTAAATTTTTTCATTAACACTACTTACTAACTATTGCAACCTATAACAACCTATTAATCTAATAACTATAAAATTAAAACAAAATTCAGTCTATACATTTCTGACATTTGGCTTATTTTTAAAGAAATTAATTTTAATATTCAGTCGTCTTAATCTAATAACTATAAAA
>NW_023458557.1:62266863-62278491 GCF_013731165.1 Rhagoletis pomonella
GCTCCATACAACACGCTTTTTTGTTGCTGACATCTGAAATTGAGAAATACACGTTTTGAATTTGGTATTTGTTTAAATTTTACGTTAAATAAATAAAAATACTGACCTTTGCTTATTTTTCGTTGTTTTCCAGTATGTATCACTAATTATTGTGTATGTATCAATTTTCTTTTGACAGTAGCAAACTCAACTTCTGCCATTCACAATAGTAAACAGCTGTCAAATTCGGCAGCATTGCCATACTGAAATTCGAAAATGCAGTTAAAATTCACGAAATTTTCATGCCGTAAATCTGCATTTAGAAGAGGCAAATGCACGAGTTAATGCAACTAACGCCTCTTTATGCAGATAATCCTTGTTGTCTGTCTTCCCTATTACGCAGATTCATAGCAAAATGTCCAGCTAACCCAAACCAAAAAGAATTTTTAATATAAATGCATATTTTGAGTCAAGAGACGAGCTTAAAGTAGGAACAATGCAGAAAAATAAATTTGTAAGAAAAAATTTTTGTTTTGCCGCAAGTAATTTGAATTAATTTTTCCATTTGTGCGGATATATAAAAAGCCAATCTGATGATTCTTAATATATCTGTGGTCAAGCATTGCTTTAAATTTTTAGAATTCTACTGCAATATATAAGACAGTTTCACTTGAAATTCTACGTAATTTTGTGAGTATAACATTTTTCGAGTGGTTATTTTAAAAAGGGATATTTAAAAAGGACTTAGGAAGCGAGCTAAATTATACTTGAAAAAGTAAATATGCGTGCCATACTTCAAATAGCTCCAGCTGCGAGGAACTGCGAGTTCAGCTACTAAATATTCACACACCTTCTGTAAAAATTAAAGAAAAGACTCTGATATGTATGTATATAAAATAAATAATATGCAATATAAAATAGAAATGGATATTTATGACTCGCGAATCTGTTAATCAGATTCAGCATTCAACAAAAAGGAGGCGCTACTCTGGACGAGATCCGCTTTCGATGGCCAGAGTCCGGCTTGCCTTAGCTCAGTTTTTTTTTTTATAAAATGTAGGTATAATTGCAAGTTTCAGTGCAAATACATATCATGCACATAATTTAGTATGTAGGTATTGTAAATGATTTCGTTTTGTCATTTTTAAAAAGCAAGAAATAGAAACTTATTTTGAAATAAAATAAATACATCTGTTCATTTTCTCCAAAATTCATAAAATTTAGTACTTGGAGCAAAAAAAGCTGTGTAGGAGGTGGCCGTTATGATAAGAAACTCTTCATTATCTTCCAAGTTTTGAAATCTTAGCAATTTTTCTAGAATTTGTGGACAATAATGTAAACCGATTTTGAGGTTCTTTCAGAATTATACTTTTCTCGTTAAAACCAGCGTATGCTCTGAATTTCATCAAAATCGTATAACATTTACTACTTCCTCCCACAAGTGCTGTGGATGTGGTATCGCGTTGAATTATACCATTTTCCACATTTTTTCATTCCTAAGTGCCGAGCGAATCTCTAGTTAGGTTACTAGTTTTGGTCGCAGCTTATATGGGACGTCCCACTGTGCGTCGTTGTTGTTGCATTTCCGTGCAATTTTGTATACGGGTCCCGATCATTGCCCAAGAAAACACAAATACATATTTATTAGTGCGATTCATAAAACGTTGCAAAGTGGCATTTTTGGCGAAATGGCAATGTTGTTTGAACGACCAATCGCAACTCCGGATTGGAAATGTAAAATTAAAAAAAAAATGCCGCGCGTTAGAGTAAAATAAAAGTTTTTACAATTATATTTCGAAGCAGCCTTAACTGATATACTTTTTCTTGAAGTATTTGAAGACAATAAAAAACATGTGTTTCGCGATTTTGACTTTGCAATGATTGCAAAAATACTATGGAGGCAAATTTTACGACAAATGCGACATTTGAAACAACTTTGCGACGTTTCAAGAATTCCAGTATTATGTCAACTACCCCCCACTGTTACATACTCTCATGCAACTATTGGAAGGATTTAAATATTGCGCATAGTCATAAGGCCACAAATTTGCGCATAGTCTTACCCTGGGATTCAGTAATTCAGTCTCATCTCAAGTCCCTAAATTTGAGTTTAGCAATTAGTGACTATTTTTGTGACTTCACATTATTTGGGTATTTACAAGGAGAGAGTCACAAAAAGTTCACCAAAAATGTGTGGTGGAAAACAACACATACTACGTTTATACGCATGCATAAGTCGCTTTATTTCATTTCGCCGCGATTCAAAACATATGTATAAACTGAATTTCAATTCGCTTTGAAAGAGCGAAGTGTTTTGGCTCACACTCCATTTCAAATCGGTAGTTCATTTCTCCAGACAGTTAGAAAGCGTGTATAAACACCGCTCTCAGTCAAAGCGAATTGGAGATCAGCTGTTCCACTCAAATTCCAAATAATCGCCTCAGTCTTTAAAAGCTGATTAATAATAATCGTTCTTTTTCTTTGCCACGATTTTATAATTCCGAATAAAACTAGATTTTTATCACTTTCCATTATGTTAACTTATAAAATGTCAAATGAAAATAGCTAATTTTGTTTGCTTTTGAAGACGGTTACTTTGATGCCGATATAAAGCCGTAAGTATAAACACCAGAGCGAAATGTGTACGGTATCAATGCGCATTCAATTAAGTCGATTATTCTGTGCGTATAAACGTAGTAATAGACAGTCAACTCATAGCGTTTATGTATGCCTTTCGCCCGCGCCGCTCAAAGAGTCGCAAGGACCGAATGGTCAAAGCATTAGGCGGCCGGTTGAGAGGGTCCGGGTTCGGGTCCTCCTCGGGCGTAGAGGATTTTTTTTATTTAGTATTTTTTTCGGTTTTTATTAGTTTTTTTTTTAATAATTTTTAGATTTAAATGTTTTAAAAACAAAAAAATATTCTTTTTTCCAATGGATTTGTATGATATTAAAGCAGTTTGTTTTATTTCCTAATGAAATTGTTGTTGAACAAATTTCCTCGTTTCATTTTCGCGTTTTTTTTTAATAAAATGGAAGGAAATTATCTTTTCCTCCATATTTTTATTTTTGTGACCTGCTCTTAGCCAGCTGACAAATTAGTAGTGGAACTTTGCTTGGAGCGCGCTATAACTTTTAAGGGTTTTAAAAATTAAATGAAATGTCAAGGTTTTAAGCTATGGCCATTTAGAAAGCTTTAATTTATAAATATGTACTTCATCAAAAACTCTTAAAAAGCATGTCGCCACAAAATAATTATCACTGCGTTAATATTTTTGACCGCTCAGTACCTAAGTAAATATTCACTGAATAAAAAGAATATAAAAAAACTTATCACCAAAACATTATCTGAATACAAAACTTCATCAAAATGGTTGCATCCATCACCGAGAAGCCTATGAATTATTTCTGCTTCAAGAGTGAACGAACTAAAAGTGTGAAGTGTATGAACTAAAGGTGGGCAGGGTGTACATACAAGTATGTACATATGTATGTATGTATCTATACCACAATTGCTCACTTTAAGTAATAAAATTGGATGTCTCGATATTGAAATAATCTTCGAAGTTTGCTGTGGGGATTTAATTTGTCAGCCAGAATCAATATGTAGTCTAGCAATATCTTATTAAAGAAACGGCAGCAAGAAAGTCTTGAAAATTGATTTGCAATTTTTTTTGTTATATGGTATATTTATTCCGTTTATAGTGAAACTTTTAAAAGGCGCCATTGAGCAAGTATGTATGCAGATTATTTAAAAATGAAATTTCTTCATATAAAAAAAAACGATTATCTGAATTCTGTGCCACTTTTTCATATTTTCGATTGTTTTGTCAAAACAATTAATTGCCTAAGGGTTTCGTTAAAAAAGTTAACAAAAACTTGATTTGGCTAAGGCTTTGTCCCTACTCTAAGGGCCAGTTTCAAATGAATATTTAAGCACTTAAGTTAAAATTTTTGGTTGTTATTTAAATGCCATTTAGGTTAGGTTCGTTTAGGATATCCGCTCTGATAAAGCGAACAAAATCGTAGATACTGGCCGAATCCAGCTCACCCAGACACTCAAAAGAATAACGGAGGAGCGAGCGTCGACGAGCCCTTGCCAAAGCAGGACAGTGGCATAGGTAATGCTCCACGCTTTCGATTTCCTCTTCATCGCGGCAGCTACGACAATAATCGTTTGGCTGCAGACCCATCCTGGCAGCGTGCGTCCCCATAAGGCAGTGCCCGGTGAGAATTCCAATAACATGGCGGAGCACTGGTCGCTCCAAACTGAAGGGAGAGCGAGATCTACGCTTATCTAACCTAGCCCAGATGTGTCTCGCAATCCTGCACGTGGGCTCGGCAGACCATCTTGCATTTGCCCGTTCGATAAAGTTATTCTGCAGCCAGAGTTTTCAAGAAGATAGCGGAGTACCCGCATTACGAGCGGTACTGATGGCAGATATTTGGGTTCCTTTCCGAGCCAGCTCGTCCGCAGCACAGTTGCCCGGCATGTCTCTATGACCTGGCACCCATACAACTTGAGTAGAGTAACTACTTGCCAGCTCATTTAGAGTACGTCTACAGTCCATGACAATCTTCGATATAGATTTGTCACAATAAAGTGCTTTGATAGCTGTCTGACTATCAGAAAAGATAGTTACTGCATGTAGATTAATAGGAGATAAATGCCATTTAACTTTCGTTGGGTTTCAGATAAACTTTATTTTAATATACCAAACAAGTGGCAACACTATTGCTTGCTCCTTGAGATTGTTGTTGCATTTGTTAGTTTGTTTACATTTTGCACTGAACAGCTGATGGTTCTTTGGCAAGATTGATAAAAACCACTTATCTATCAATCTTGGTTGTTTGGTACAAACACAGGGTTGCATATCTCATATTTAAAGAGCCTATATTGGCAATTTAAGTGCAGGTTAAATTTTTGATCTGAAAATGAAATTTTGAAGTCAGTCAGCAATCTCTACTTAAGTGCCGCGTCATCATGCTTTGTTATTGCTTTAAGCCCGGCCTCTGAAAAATTAATCAATCTTCGGCCTTAGTGCTATGAAGTTTCTACAGGTCATTTAATTATGTAATACAATACTTCTTGCGAACGTTTCATATGCATGATGAAAAAGTTAAATAATGTTTGGCAGGCTTACTTTACTCAAAATAAGTTAATAGTAAAAGCAAATATTTTTAAGCGAGCTTTGTATATATGAACGGAATCGGCCCATAAATACTGGTTTACCAAATATGTCGACTCGTGCGCCACCTATTTGCAACATTTTTCGTGGAGTTATTCCTATTCAAGTAGTTAATATACGTTCTAAATATGAACCAAATCGGATTATAAATACAAGTTCTTGAAATATCTCGACTCCTGTCTCTAGGTCATCGGGAAGTTGATCAAGTTTACTTATAAGTAGATTATCCTCATTTTCGAGCTTAACTCCCTACTCCGTAATTAGGAAAAGAGATTATCCATACAAAATTCGGCCCTCGTTAATCTGTAATTATAACATAATCCCAGATTAAACCGATAAATTTTCGGTGTCCAACCTAGCTTTATCGATTAGGTTTGCGCAGAAGAGGAGAAATGTCAAGTGCAAAAGTAAACAAAAGTAGATGCTAGCAAGGAAAGAGGTTTGTTACGGTATTATTAATACACCATTACGTTAAAATATACTAATATTGCTTAGTATAGCAGAATAAAGTAATTACGGTAGCTCGGTGACAAACGAGCTTTGATTGAGATTATACAGATTTATAAGTAAACATTCTTTAAGTAAATATTTTTAATATTTATCTTGGTTTCTTTTTTAAGTACTGTCTAAAATACATATACATTAGACTGCATCACTCCCAATACAAAAAAAAATGGGAACTGTTTTTCCATTGGAATTATAAAATCTATTACATTTTAAGACGTCCACCAAAATATTTCGGAAAAATATTAAGATTTAAGCGCGCTGAACCGATTTGAAAATACCTCCAAAAATGGAGTTTTTTATGAATAAAAATAGTTTCTTAAAGATGATTTTTGAAAAAATCCACTCAAATGACAAAACGGTTTAAGCTTAAAAAATTTCAATAAAAATATTAAAAAAAATAAAAAAAAATTTTGAACGGAATCGTAACAAAGAGATTTTGATGCTGTTTTTTTAAATTTTTTCAAAGGTTGGTATAAGAAAATCTTGAACAACGGAACCTAGACTCTTCCGATTTAGACTTGTGGCGTATCACCATTTTTATTTCTTTGCTATTAAGCTCATTCAAAGGATGAAAGAGAAAGGTAGGATGAACGAACATCATTCAAAGTTGAATTAAGATGTATTTGAAAACAAAAAAAATGGGACACGAATGACTTTTTTACACATAAATCAAAATAGTGGGAAAATACCTTTCTACCGAGAACCCAGAAGTCTAAATCAGAATAGTTTTGGCCCAGTTATGGAGGTTTTTCTTAAATCAGTCCTTGAAATAAGTAGAAAAACAGCATCAAAAATTTCATTTTTACGATTCCGTTTAAAAGATTTTTAAATATTTTTATGCAGTTTTTTTAGGCCTAATCTGTTTTGTCATCTGAGGGGACCTTTTTCAAAAAGTTCTTTAAGAAACTATTTTTATTCCTAAACAAGTAAGAAAGTCTAAGTTCGGGCGGAGCCAAACATTAAATACCCGGCGCAAGTATTCAAAATATGTTTTCACTTTTCCGAAAGCTACCGCTACATGGTAAGCCGGGGTGTATCAATTTTGAGTAAATTAGCGTCCTTGAGTTTCGAAATATTGAAGTTTGAAGCATTTCTGAAATTTACGGTTTGATGAAAAGCGGACGTAATTTTCGTCCGATTTCAATAATTTTCAACGTGTTGCTTCTATGTGGCAAGTACAATAATCATACCGAGTTTGGTATAAATTGGTGGAACGGTTAACGAGATACATATATGTGATCATAAGTGGGCGGTGCCACGCCCACTTTCCAAAATTTTATCATAAACGTATTTCCTGGTAAAGAATTGTTGCAAGCATCAATTTTGAATAAAATAGCGTTAATATTTACTGATTTATCGAAGATTTTGTATTTCTCCAAATAACCGTTATATGGGATTTGGGCGTGTTATTGGCCAATAACTGTGCCAAGTTTGGAAGAAATTGGTGCAGCGGGTACCAAGATATACACATGTAACCATAAGTGGGCGTGGCTACGCCCGTTTTCCAATAATTTATAATATTCTTATTTTCCTTCTAAAACTTACTGTAAATATCAGTTTTGAGTGTATACTCTTCAGTAGTTACTAAAATATCGCAGTTTTCGTATTTCTGAAAATTACCGTTATATGGGAGGTAGGCGTGGTTATTGTCCGATTTTGCTCATTTTCAATACCATCTGTCCTACGCCAGAAAGAAGTACACGCACCAAGTTTCGTTAAGATATCTCAATTTTTACTCGAGTTATCGTGTGTACAGACGGACGGACGGACAGACAGTCACCGCTTAATCGATTTCTCTTTACATTCTGATCATTTATGTATACATTTGTCTATATCTATCTCGATTCGTTTTGCCTGTTACAAACAACCGTTATGTGAACAAAGTTATAATACCCTATAAAACTCCATTTTTGAAGGTATTTTCAAATCGGTCCAGCTCGCTTAAATCTTAGTATTTTCCCGAAATATTTTGGTGGACGTCTTAAAATATAATAGATTTTGTAATCCCGGCGGAAAAACCAGACCTTTTTTTGGTGATGCAGTCTAATATACATATGTATATGTAGTTCGGGTTTCTCTTAGCATTACGACGTCATTACAGCAAGCGAGCGATGTGTTGGTTGTCAAATCGCTTACCTACTCACCTTTATTCCTATTTGATCCAACTTATCTGAATTTTCTTTTTTTGTTTACGATAAATCTGCAAATTCATTCAAAATAAAAACACAATTCAGGCAAAACATGTTCAATGTCATTTGGTAGCAATTTTTCAAATAAATACTTGTAATAGACGCAAAAGCAATATTACCACACATAAAAACAATCGAATTGTCGGAACTCGCTGATTTCCGCCACCGACAGCAAATGTCGGTTAGGCGATTATTTTAAGCAAAACGCACCGGGACATTGACGGCACGCCAATCCATCCTTACACACTAAAGCGGTCCTCCGCACACACTTCCACGAAATGCCGCAGCAGCTCTACACTGCGTTTGCAATTCCTACTTAAAGAAATACATAACTTTGTAAAAACGAACGTTCACATACACATGTACATATATTCTAATATTTATATGAATTTACAGTGACTCAAACAAGGACTCACAACTTATTTTTTAAAATATTTACAAAGTTTTCATGTTAAAATTTGTCTGTTATTTTACATTAAAATTGGTTCATGCCTTAAAAAGTGAACTTCGAACTTTTAAATATAAATCTTTAGAAAATCTTTCGTTACGCAGTTTTATAGCCCATAAAATTTTATCGTAGGTACAAGTGAAAGTTACAGTGGCTAAGAAATCATTTTCTTTTGCCTTACGGCTTTTGTGTTTTTTTTTTTATTTAACAAGTGTAATTTATAGATAAAAACTGGCGTTAATTTTTTTAATTTTATTCCATAAGAAATTCATTTTTATATGGAGAAGAGTGCAAAATTTTGTCAGCAAAAAACATATTAAAAGTAATCGCAATTGTTTAGCCGCTGTAACTGGCACTTGCGCTAAAATAAAGAAAACTTTACAGAAATTCAAAATCAAAATTTTGTTGAAAATTTTTTTTTATTTATTTAAATTTTGTATTAATATGAAAATTTACATGTGTACATAGTTTTGGTTAAAGCGTAAACAATTTTTTAATAAAAAAATAGCGGAAGAGCTTTAACTTGAAATACATTGTAAACATTTAGATTCTAGAAATAAACAGGCATATGAACATTTTTGAGCCACTGTATATATGCAGAACCTCGTATATCATTGACACTTAGCCATCGAAAGGCCAACATACGTATCTATTGTACTTATAGCAAGCAGTCTCGCCTTGAACGGATTTGAACACTTTTCTTTTTGTGGCAGGAAAGCACTTAATCATGGCTGGGTGGCAATAGCAACAACAGCTACAACAGCAGGAGTTGCAACAGCACGAGACGCCTCCCTGTGGTCTACGCATCGAAGGGTGGCTGGTTGGGCGCAGCAGGAAAAAGGAAGTAATCGCATGTGTTTTCGCTTGAAAGGATACGACTCGCAGTTAATATGATGTTATGTTCAAATGTACTACATACATATGTATGTATGTACGCGCGAGTAACAAAGCATTCAAGGCGTCTGGCAGCTGACTGCTGGGTGTGCTAGGTTGTTTGGCACTGCAGTCAGAGTAAATAAGATTAATGATTTGGCAGGAACAAAATAAGAGTGCAAAAAGAGGCGACAGCCGGACGGGATACAGAAAAAAACGAATGCGAAAAACTGTTCGATCTACGATTGTCATTAGTCGAAAAGTTGCTGTTTGTTATTGTTAAGTATTATTATGGGCAAACTTCGAATAACCGATGACATGACTGGTTTGCCCTGCGGCAAGTCGGCTAAAATGAATGGGTGACGAAGGTCCTTAAGGCGTTAAAGGATGTGGAAAGAGCGAAGACAAAGTGATAGTAATGGTGTTGTGATACAAGAAAATGTACATACATCTGCACATATGTATGTAGATTTGTATTTTCTGAATTGAATTGTCTTTTCTTAAGTTTATTTTCAAAATAATTCCCATTATGAATCTTACTTCTAAAAGAATTAAAAATATTCGGTTGTTATATTCTTTTGTGTGTAGCTCGAGCACAAATGGGATATTATCATTTAACCCGAATACTAATAACTTACGTTAACGATAAAACTTAACTTTTTAGATCACATTAACGGATTAGGCAGGTGCGCTGTGTATAAATATGTAATTCTTCTGTAAAATGAGTACGTTTTAAGGGAATATGCACCAAAGCAAAACTAGCAAGGCGTAGTCATCATTAACGGACAATAAAAGTTGAAGGAAAGCGGAATTTGGCTTTGCGATCGCACTGGAACTGTAAGGATTTTGCTTCCACACTAGGAGAGAGTTTAGTTACGTCAACTAAATCTGTCTCACTCAACACATAATTTGGTTATACTTAGCTAAATTTAGGGATACGATACGAGTAAATCCAAGTATATACTCGATGCTTTCTGTTCGATACCAAGGGATTTTGGTATCGATACTTTTGAACCAAGTACTGAGTAGGTATCGAAAAACAAATACTCATATTGAAACCCGATACTAAGGACAATTTAGCTTCTGCAATTTTTCCTAAACTGATATTCCTATGCGCCTATTTCTTCATGGCTGCTTAAATAATTGCCAGCAAAAGCCGCGACATGTCGACAAGTTCGATATAATTCAGAGAATAAACGCTCCACTTTCTTCACCAAAGTCGATATAATTCGACGAATACAAGACCCAACTGTTCGAGTGAATGAATGCTCAGTACTGACGCGATGTTAAACTCACTGAGTAACGCTATTAAACCACGTTCACATGACAGACGCTTAACCCGCGTTTTGATACTACACCTTCCCTAATTTTCTTGCATTTAACGCGCGTTGGCATGTGAAATCCTTGAGTAAAATGCAACGAAGTACGCGTAGTCGTTAACGCGCGTTTAGCTCCCGTCATGTGAGCAGAGTCTTATTCTTAGCACTGAAAAGACTAGCGGAAAATGCAAAAGGCATGGAAGTCTAGCTCTGTTATTGAAAAAAAGAAATAAAGAAAAAGAGCCCCACAAAGAGTTGATTACAAAAAAAAAAAACAATTTCTTAAGCAGGGATGACGGTGACAGGTAATAAGGTCAATGCAAATAAGATCAATTGACTTCTAAGAATATCTAAGAATATAAGAATATGACTTTATTTCGCACCAGGTCAATTGACATTATTACCTTTTCAAAAGCGAAATAAAATCAACAGAAATTTGGAAATAAAGTCATTGACGCTATTTCCTCATTCAAATGGAAATAGCGTCAACAATGCTTAAAGTATGTCGATTCATAGACAAAATTGTTGTTCTTACAACAAACATTGCCCCGTAAGTGTTATTTTTTAATAGATGAAAAAGGTTGTTGCCAAATCCTCAGTGTTGTGATATTAAAGTCCACACACAATCATGAACTACCACCAATTGATTTTATTAAAATAACTAGTGTTCGCCCAGCGGTTGAAATTCAACCGCTAAAATTAAGGATAGTTTATGTGAGTTGAGTTGAGCTGAAATAAAATTTGTTGGAATGGGTTAAGTGGAGGGGAGTTTAGCTTAGTACTTAGCATAACATAACATAGAATAGCATTAGATTCAATAACATAACATATGTAGCATAACATCGCACATTCTTCAGTTGTATTTCCTTTTTATCCCTATCACTTTCTTCCTCTCTATCTTTGTCTCTATCGCTTTTAATGTTTATGTTTATGTTTATGTTTATCTACACCTTCATGTTCATGTTCATGTTCATTTTCATGTTCATGTTCATGTTCATTTTCATGCTCATGTTCATGTTCATGTTCATGTTCATGTTCATATTCATCTTCATCTTCATCTTCATCTTCATCTTCATCTTCATCTTTATCTTTATCTTTATCTTTATCTTTATCTTTATCTTTATCTT
>NW_023458557.1:62278891-62283512 GCF_013731165.1 Rhagoletis pomonella
TTGGTATGCTGTACCAGGACCAACAACTGTGCCAAGTTTGGAAGAAATTGGTGTAGCGGTTACCAAGATATACACATGTAACCATAAGTGGGCGTGGCTACGCCCATTTGCCAAAATTTTGTAATATTCTTATTTTTCGTCTAAAACTCATTGCAAATATCAATTTTGAGTGAATTATCTTCAGTAGTTACTAAAATATCGCAGTTTTCGTTTTTCTGAAAATTACCGTTATATGGGAGGTAGGCGTGGTTATTGTCCGATTTCGCCCATTTTCAATACCATCCGTCCTACGCTCAAAAGAAGTTCACGTACCAAGTTTCGTTAAGATATCTCAATTTTTACTCGAGTTATCGTGTGCACAGACGGACGGACCGACGGACAGACAGTCACCGCTTAATCGATTTCTCTTTTCATTCTGATCATTTATGTATACATTTGTCTATATCTATCTCGATTCGTTTTGCCTTTTACAAACAACCGTTATGTGAACAAAGTTATAATACCCTTATGCACAAGTGCGCTCGGGTATAAAAAGAATTTTCTTACACTATATTCATGTCTCCGCCAGCAATTTGTGACGACATCATTTAAAAGCAGCTAAGGAGAATGACGACACTATTTATTAGATGGCACATTCAACGAGCCAGTGTGCCAAAATGCGAGTATAAACAATTATTGATTATTTAATATCGGAACCGAGATCACATAAGTTAATAGATTGGTTTTGACACACTTTTGAAACACAAATTATATGCTTTTTTACTGCAGACAAGTTGTTGCCCCAAAACACAGCAGAAATCTTCCAATCAGGGCTGCCAACTACCTTTAGTTATGAGGTGCAATACTGAGGATAAAAAAGTGCCAAAATGTGCCAAATAGAAAAATAAAAGTGCCAAAAAAGGTGGCATTCCTTTTAATCATTCACATTTAGCAATAAAATAAAGCTACGTTTTCCAAACAAAAGTTTAATGATAAAATAAGATAAACCAGTTTGTAAATTAGAAAATTTTAGTTGAGAAAAAGAAGTGCACGCAAATTTTTTTTACAAAACTGCCATTTGAAGTAAAATAGGAACAAATGGTACGGTTTGAGCCAAATTGGCATCTCTGCCTCTAATAATATAAAAATTTGAAATATCGAGGGCTGGAATTCATTAATACCCTCTATCTGCAATTTGCACAAATACTATTTTGTGATTCTAGAAACCATCTGGGACTTATTACCTGTCGTTATATAAGGTAGCATTAATATCACTGATGACAGTTAAAGCTTAGGTGGATTTTTATATCAGAATCTAATCTTTGTGAAAAGTGTGCAGATAGAGGGTATTATTGAATATAAGCCCTCGATGTTTAAAATATATAAAAATTTTATTTCAACGTATACAAAAAATAAATCTACGTATACAAAAAATAAATCTACCTGCGATACAGCACGGTGGGAAACGAGGAAGGGTGGCCGGGGGGCCGCGGCGTAGCGTGACGTGGTGTGCGCGCCGGTTGCGCCGGTCGCGAGCGGTGTGGCGCGCTGACGCGGGCCGCCGCGAAGCTAAGCAAATTTAATGTTTGAAAGAGAAATAATGTCAATAGATTTTATTTCGTTTTTAAAAAGGTAATAATGTCAATTGACTTTATTTCGCACCAGGGTGGGAAATAAAGTCAATTGACCTTATTTCCGTTGATCTTATTAGCTGTCACCGGGATGACACGTTTTGAGATTTGTGCACTTCGGCAGTTATTGAGTGTGGTTATTTGGAAATATTTTCATTGAGCTCGATAAAAATTTCTAGACAACACCAGTCTATCTATGGTCGGTCAAACCAATAATCGTTAACTGATGACCTAAAAAAATTAAATTTAACTTATTTAGTTTATACGGAATATCTTCATAGCTAAAAGTATCGATACTATAACCAAATAACGTAGCTAGGTATGAAACGATACTATGTGGGTATCGATACTTTGGACCCGATATTTTTCAGGTATCGATGCTTTATATCGATACTACTTCCATGTAAAAGTATCTATACCTACAAATTATCATTTCATCCTTAGCTACATCATGTGTTGAGAGAAATATATTTAGCTGACTTTTTTCTGAGTTTCCGTTTTAGATTCAATTAAATTTATTTAATAAATTAATGGGAAAAAATTTAAGATTAATGTGGAAGGTTGGAACAAATTTATAAATAAAGGCGGATTCATCGTTTGGCTCAGAAATTTTTTCCATGTTGGTGTTGTTGCGTATCTCTCTCTTCTGTAACTATTTTTCGTACTTAATTAAGAAATAATGAATTGACTGGTATAAACCTTTACCACATGTGCGGTAGATCTACTGTCTCCTTCATCGCCGATCTGTATTCCGAAGGATTTTCATATTTCAAAAAAATATATATATTGTGGCGAATACTGCGGCAACACAAAGCGAACAACGAAAAATAGGTAGAATGTTCAAGGAATGACGTAGAATGTTCCACAAAGAGAAACGTCAAGTTGGATGAACACTGCGAACAGCGAGAGAAAGAGAATGAGCGATAAACTTCAGAATGTTCTAGAGTTGCCATAAGTGCCAGCGCAGGTATATAAGGGCGCCGCCACAGCGAGGTTATTGCTTTAACAAGTATTGTAGAGTGTTTTTACTGTATTAGCGAGTATTGTAAATTGTTTGTTGTACAATAAAGTTAATTGTACTACAATTTGGTCATCGTTAGCATTTATTTAACAATCCAGCGATACGAGCCGTAGGATATTTGGGAAATCCCTCAAGGTTTCGAGGATAATCGTAACAATATATATATAAAATCAACGCGCTTTTTTAGCATCTTGAAACTTGCACTAAATTTGAATGGGCTATAAAACTACACACTTAAAATTTCTCTAAAATTTCGGAAAAAATGTTTGGAGTTTTTTGGTAAAATATGGTGCATTATTATTATTTTTGTGCAAAGTTTGAAGTGAGAATTTATTTATAATACGCAAGACTATTATAAAAAAAATTAAGTATCGAATAAACAAAAGAAATTTACCCAAAACTGGTGAAAGTAAAAAAGGTTCTATTATTGTTTTTTTTTTTATTCTGAGTTGATGATCAATTTTGGTTATTTAAACTTCCGGATTCTAGGCTAATTGACCTAATGTGATTGAGTGTAAGAAAAAACGTTCTTCACATTACAGCCCGACGTTTCGCTGACTTTCTTAGCTTCCTCATGGGTGATTTCTTTATTAAGAACATCAACAAAGAAACAAGAAAAATTTAAATAAACAAAACGTATTAAAACATAGTCATTGTATGCTAATATTTCACAAACTATAGTCAAAAGCACAAGATTTGACAAATTCGAAACTTACATACATGTACATAAACACTTATTAACTATTATTACGATTCATATATCTGGTCACACTAAACTTAGGAGCTAGCTGCTTTGATACCATCCAGGTGTGTGTGTTACAAACATAATTAGTACGACGCCGCAATATCGTCTGCGTCTTCTTTTTATACCTTTCATGAGCATGAAATGGTATTTAAACTTTGGTCCGATGTTTGTAAGTACCAGAATAAGAAGAGATAGACCCATTAAAATGTATACTTAAATGATAAGAACGTCGAGCTGAGTCGATTTAGCCATGTCCGTCTGTCTGTCTGTCTGTCCGTCTGTTTTTACGCAATCTAGTCTCTCAGTTTTTGAGCTATCCGGATGAAATTTAGTAGGTGGATGTATTTTTAAATTGTATTAATCATTTGTCGGAACCGGAAAAATCGGACCGCTATAACATATAGCTCTCGTACAACTTATTGTTCAGATATGACATTTTTCGTTATAACTTCACCATTTATGCAGCTAGGAACATAAAATACTTGCAATACTTCCACCACAATAGAAAACTCAGAGTTAAAATTACAAAGATCGGGTCACTATAATCTATAGCTCCCATATAACTGATTGTTCAGTTATAAGATTTTTCGTTATAGCTCCTCAATTTAAGTAACTAGGAACATGAAATTTTGTACTACTATCACTCATTATCAAAATAATACTTTCAGTGAAAATGGCGAAGATCAGGTTGCTATAACCTATAGCCTCCATACAACTGATTGTTCAGATTTGAGATTTTTTGCCATAGCTTCCCCATTTATGCAGCTAGGAACATGAAAATTCGCACCGTTTTCGCCCATTATTAACAGAATACTTAGAGTAAAAATAACAAAGATCGGGTCACTATTACATATAGCTCCCATACAACTGATTGTTCAGATATGCGATTGTTTGTAATAACTCCTCTACCTATGCAGCGGGAACATGAAATTTTGCAATATTTCCACCCATTATCAAAAAAATACTTGCAATGAAAATGGCGAAGATCGGGTCGCTATAACCTATAGCCTAACTACTAAACTAAAAAAATCCTTCATTTGGATAGCTAAAACCGATAAATTTCGTAAGCTATTTTATAAATAATAACTAGCCGGCCACGGATGCGCTAGGCTTCGCCACGCGCTGAATGTTTGCATATGTACATTTACATGTATGGAGAAATAAATCATGTACAGTATATTTTGCTTTGCTGCCTCTGTGCTTAAGTGCACATTTAAGATACCTACCCCAAAATGCGCATCAAAA